>NC_066890.1:66002380-66132787 GCF_022985175.1 Labeo rohita | reverse complement strand
CCCAACAGTGTATGGTGATCCGCTTAAGAGCAGGGCATGATCGATATATTTCTCCAGTGACCAACAAATTTCCCCCCTGGCAGAATTGAACTAATGGGCTCGTTTAACCCAAAAAAAAAAAGTCCTTTAGTGCCACATCATTAAAATCCACTAGATGACACAGTCCACAAAAATCCTCAACATACTCCTCTATGGTCCTGTCGCCTTGACGAAGGCAGATGAGACGAGATACTGCTGGGTTCATGATTTTTGTGTTGTGTATGCTGTAACTTCCGCTGGATTCAGGGGAGGCGAAGTATTCTGTAACGGGACGCTGAGGCGGAAGTTGAAACCATATGCGGAAGTTTATTAACAGCAGCAGAATATAATGAAACAGGCAGAGGGTCAGTAAACTGGAAAGGCAGTCCAATAGGCAACACAACACAAACGTAAACCGAGCAGCAGAGTATGCACAGTTATGCACTCTTTTTGGAGTCTGGTGTTGTATGTATTTTGAAATATATTTTTGAATTTAGGACGCATGATGAAGAACAAACTACGATGGCCACATGCATTGCTTATACAATTGTCTAATATCCTGATCATTTGTCTCCTATACTACTCTTTTGGACAAAGTCATGAAGGTAAGTAATCTCTTTGTTAATATTACAGCACCGTTGTAAATTATTATTACTACAAGTAAGTAGGATGTCTCAGATTAAATATGTAACCATGGTTTGCTGAGAAGGAAATGGGCCACTGCGTCCTCTAAAGGTCGCTATGGGGACACCTTTAGCGAGACTGGTGCCTGAAGCATACATTTAAACATCGACAATAACATTGGCCGCTGACAGCCTATGATGTCATTACCTGCGTGACCACAGTATAAAAGGACGAATACAGAGCATGGCAAAAAAGAGGATGCTGTGTCTCGTTCCCTTCTTAGGGAACCATGGTTACATGCATAGTGGTTACATACATACATGGTTACATACATTCCCTTCTGAGGGAACTTCGAACTGCATTCTTTAGAGGTCGCTATGGAGAATGGTATATCCACGCTGAGGGAAGTGCATGCCAAGTACACTAAGGCGAGGACTAAATACCAACTCTACTAAGGTAATGGGAGTTGGTCCTAGGATGCTTTGACGGCTGTCAGTGACACTATCCCCTTCGGTCAAAGGCTTACCCTAAAAACTTACCTGTTAAGGACACGGCTTGAGGAAGCCTGAACTCAGGACAGAGATTGACATCGACATGCATATAAGTGACCCTCTAGGGAGAGGGGAGCACTGATAGGTTCGACCATATAGGGCAACTCATCAGAAAGGCAGCAAGTGGCCAAACTACCTGGTATTGCTGCCACAGAGCTTAACAAGTGGAGGACTTGACCCTTAGCAAAGGGAGAAGAACCCAGCTCGACTGGAACAAGTGGTCAATATTCCAAGGGCGGAGCTAATATTCCTAGCTCTTAAGTAGAGAGGAGTAATCATATGATCTGCACGGCGAGCTCATAAAGACCCTCCCGCAGTAAGTTGAGCACTGCCATGCCCAGGGAGTAGATTGCCAGCAAATGGGACAACAGTACTAGATCAGAAGGAGCAAACTATATATCAATGAAAGAACATCGACTGATGCAGCTGAGCATCGTATTGTACTTTCTATCTCGATAGAGAGTATGGGTCCCATTTTACCAGAGCCAAAGTAAACCTGTAGATGCAGTGGGACCCAATAACCCATTCATGCATACTGCTCCTTAGAGCCTTAAGAGAAGATGTCTTGCCCATAGAGAGATAGCAGGCAATATCTCTTCAATAGGGGCATCTTTTCATAACTGTTTTCACACATCCCTTCAATGTTGACATAGCTCACGAAACTTAGCAGAGCACTAGCCACTGGATTAAACAATGTGAAAGAAAGAGCATCGTCATCTAGCAGTTCACTCTTATCTGTGACAGTCAAGTCCATCTGTTACCCCCACAAGCTCGAAAAGAGAGACAAACGAGAGTGAAGCTTTTTCATAGAAAAATGCTCACAGTGCACGCAGATAGCTATTCTTGTAGGGTTAAATACACCGATTCAGATGAAAAAGCACCATCATTTTCCTTTTTTTTTTTTTTTCCCACACAGCCTTTATTAATCTAGGCCTATTTCTATATTGTGTAGTTACAAGTAGTTTGTTGTAAAAGATAAAACAAAATGCAAATGGCATATTGGTCCTACAAATTTCATTCATCTGCTGCTGTATTTTCTGAAAATCATACTCATTAAATGCTCATAATATTGTCATAGTATAGTCTTACTTTTAACATAAATATCCACAGTTTACAAAAGCCCTCTTTATGTTTGGTCGGACTTGTTGCAGTAAAACTTTGTTTAGATTAAATAAATTACTAAATAAATTAAGTCCAACTGCTGTTAATAACATTGGTATGGTGCGACAATAAGCCAGTTTCTCGATCACATAGGAATTAGTGGATGTGCACAGAGCAAATAATATATTCTTCACCAAATTATCAATTTAATGCCTTTCAGAAACTCTGATTCTCCCACTGGCAGCTGTTGTTGTGGTGATCTTACTGATAGCTGCAGAAGATTATTACATAAAGTCTCATGAATTCCGCTGTAAGTAAATGTGTTTTCAGTGTAATTTTGACGTGCATATTTCTTTATATATTTAGAGGGATAGTTCACCCAAAAATGAAAATTCTGTGATTACTCATCCTCATGTCATTTCATCTTATATGTTTGTGAAACCACAACGTGCAAGGAAAGCGATTCTCTAACAGTTACAGTGAATAAATTTAAAATGTGTAATTCATAGAAAAATTTGAACATCTGTACTATTTAAACACAGAGATATCAAGAACCAGCATATGAATCTCAACAATGGTGACAATCAACAAAATGCTTCATGCTGCAATGCATGCTGGGTAACAACATAGTCAAAACTCCCATCATGCACTGCAGTATGAATAATTATTGTCACCACTGTTAAGGACCGTTTGATAAGGGTTCATGTCTAAAAGCCTGTGCTGATGGAGTTTTCTTTTTGTTCTTCTTATTGAAACATTGTGATTTCTGTTTATTAAGTTTTTTTTATTTTTTTTGCAGTTCTGCAAAAGCTGAATGTCAGTAATAAATCAAAAAGTTATTAATAGTTAACAGCAGAGAGTGTAAGCTAATCTGTTACAGCAAGCTTTTGATTCAGCAATGCACAAATGTTTACCCTAAAACAATATTGCAATTGTTTATAAGCAAACTACTTTAAAT
The DNA here is from genome assembly GCF_022985175.1 of Labeo rohita. Lineage (NCBI taxonomy): Eukaryota > Metazoa > Chordata > Actinopteri > Cypriniformes > Cyprinidae > Labeo > Labeo rohita. The sequence goes on along the minus strand of NC_066890.1, from coordinate 66,129,535 downwards.
TACCCAAAGGGTCAAGAGACAAACTAAAGCAAACCTTGACCACAATTATGGTTTCATTTTTTTTTCTTTTCTTTTCTTTTTTCTTTTCTTTCTTTTGTTTTCTTGACCAATAAAACATTAACATCTAAAACTCTGTTAATTCTCAATAAGAGATTCTGCAGATATAAAATAAAGTCAGTCTGATTAGTAATGTGTGAAGTTGGTGATGCTGTTTGTGTTTTTTTTTTTTTTTTTATCTGTAGGGTCAATGGTCTTACTCATTTCCGTGCTTCTGGAAAGTGGAGTAATGGTTTATTATCACTACAGTGTATTAGAGCGTGAAAAAGGTACATTTTATTACTTTATATTACCTTTTAAAGAAATAATAAAAAAAAAAAAAAAAAAAAACAAAAAAAAAAACATAATCTGATTAAGTAACTCTAATTCACAGATCGTACAGAATGGACATGTGTGGCAGCATTTGTCCAGACTCTGACAATGATTGTATCCTTCAGATGGGATGAAGATAAATTAAAAGGTAATCTGTTAATCTGTAGTGTTTTATGCATTAAATGTAAACATTAAATGTCATTTTCATTTCAGGTGAAAAACATGCAAAACATCAGTTTTCAGTACACATAGTGTTATTCGTGTTGGGGAAGATAAATGTTAATTCATATTAATTACTTAAGTAATGATAAGAAACTATTATGAATTTCATTACAGATCGCTCGAGATTTGTTATGTATATGGTTGGAGCAGCTGTCCTGATATTCCTCAATTCATTTGCATTAGGAATACAACTGATCCTGAATGCACGTAAGCAAAAGTTATAATTGTACATTTTTAGATCTTTTTCTAATTTTTTTTTTTTCTTTTCTAATCTATTTCTAATCTAAAATCTTATATTGTGTCTGTGGGGTGGGGTGGGGTGGGGTGGGGGGGTTAAGAGAGGAACAGATTTAACTATACCAAGGGGATATCATACTATCTGAAACATTATTATAGTAATGCTTTATTGTCAACAAAATTCACCATTTTAACTGTGATTCCACTTGCAGATGTGCAGGTTTAGGTGTGTGATTACACACATTTTATTAATACAAATATTTAATTTTTCTGATATTTTCTTGATATTCATATTGCTCAAACATCTTGTTTTTGACCCTCAACAATCTCATTGTCATATTACCTGACTTAGAGTAGAAAAAAAAAAAAAAAAAAAAAAATGAGTGTTTGCATTTCTTACTTTAAATGTATTGTAATGGAGTGACAGACACGTGAAGCAGACTAGACAAGATAACTAGGTGAGAATACAAAACTCAGAAAAGCAGACAAAACACAGGAAACTAGGAAATGGCTCCGTAATAATTGCTAACACTTGGAGAGTGCTAAATACAACATACAATACTCACGATGGAAAACGGAAGTCCAAGGCTTATATAGTGTGTCTGATTAGATACAGCTGTGTGCGTGTAATCAGCACAATGGATGATGGGGAACGTAGTCCAGGGTGTGGTGCAACAGTCTGTGTAATGAGAATGTCAATGGAACGAGAGGGCGACATCTGGTGGTGAGTGGACCAAAGGGAGATTCGTGACAGTGATGCTGTTTAGAAATGTGCTGTCAAATTAAGAGAAGATTTAATTAAATGTTTAGTCCAGATTTACGTAGTAACATCATTCGAGTGCTTGAAATAACTTACTTTTGTGATCGGATTAGTATTCTAGACATTGATAAAGGCTATGCCAATTAACATTCCATTAGAATTGTACTTTATTCTTATTAAGAAAAACGAAATGGCTTGAAGAACAGATAAACCATATATTGTCACAATTATATGTTTAAAGAAGTTTACTTCCAGAACAAAAATGTACGTAATTAATACAGTTTACTTACCCCCCAAAATGTTTGTGTCTTTTTTTTTTTTTCAGTCATAAAGAAATTATGTTTCTTGGAAAACATTCCAAAATTTTTCTTGTTCAAGGCACAGAGAGTTAGTAAGGATATCATTAAAACAGTCCATGTGACATCAGTGGTTCATCCGTAACTGCATCCATGCAAAGAAAACAAAAATAACAACATTTAAATAAAGTCATTATTTTTGTTTTCGAACTGAAATGAAAAGAACCACTGATGTCACATGGACTACTTTAATGATGTTCTTACTATGTTTCTGTGTTCACCATTGTAATTAATTTAATTAATCATTAATTAATAACTTTTATTTTGCCTCTGTCCCAACTTTTTTGGAGTGTGTTGCAGCCATGAAAATCAAAATTTGGTTCTATTTTGATTATTTACAAAATAAAATTAAAAGTTGTCCACTCTTGGAATTTCACAAAACTTACCAACTTTTCTGTAATTGGGGTTGTATTTGTCAGGAATATGGACCTGTTTTGTTGTGTTTTTGAATGGGGGTGGGGGGGATCTTAGTTCTTGCCATGTAAATCCTCCAGCATTTGTCCAAAGTATAATACTTTGTTCAGTACTTTGGACATGTAATTACCAATTATACTGATCTCTGTTACAATTATTTATGTGTTTTCCTGATCTCTATCTTCTTCCTGTCACTTCTCCACTATCCTGTCTTTAAAAGAGCAAAAATTCCCCAATATATAGAAAAATGTACTGTACTGTAGTACTGTAGATACACAAGAGAAGTGTGCTGCATTGCACCTGAGACTTAATGTTCATACTGATAGTTTCAATAAAGTCAAACCAGCTGGCTAAAAATGATGTTATATTTTTATTAATACATTGTCACTTTCACATTTTCAGGAAATACTGAAATAATACAAAAGGACCTGCGTGCCATTATCTTTCCTGTTGAAGGTGCCTTTGTCCTATCCTGGCTAGCATACTTAATATTTAGTTACAGTCACTTGGGTAAGTCCAAACTTCATATTCATAAATGTATTAATTATTAAGTCTGATGGCAGTAATATTTAGGAGATAATTATAGACTGTGGCAGAGCTGAATGAAGCTATAACAATTTTTTTTTTTTTTTTTTTTTTTTGCAGAAAGTCATGCATTTTGCCTTTGCTTTGAGAGCCACACTCACATGGTTCTGCCATCAGTCGTTTACTGTAACCTTAAAATAATAATATTTCTAATGATAGTAATACATAAGCTATAAAATGTAACCTTACATATGTATATATATTTTTTTTTTTGCTAATGACCTTTTGCTAATTCTTTACTCATGCTAATGAAAGTTCGTTGATAATACGTTGCATATTGTGAAACCGGAGGATAGTTTTCGGGAAGGTCTGTTTTACGTGCAAATTACTCAGAATTTATATATTTAAGCAAGTGTCATGAATGAGGCCCAATGACTCTAAATTGTTTATACTTATTTCTAATGAAAATAGTGTGAAGTTCTACTTTATTAAATTACTTTATTAAACCAACTGTATAAAATATGAGCCAGTACATAGTGCACTGGTGACACAGGTGCACTGAATGATGATAAAAACAATAGATAGAAACAATCTAAGAAAGAGCGGAGGAAGAGGATGAGAAAGAAGGTGTGTCACCAAGTGTTATCAAGGCTGGATCTGTCAGACCAGAGAGTTTTTTGGCAAGAGAAAACATTTTGTGTGATGTGGGCAGCCAGATGCTGAAGCAGAATAAACCTCCGATTTTGCCGTTGCACAACTCTTTTGAGTGTACTGTAACTAAATGTACTGCTAAATGTACTACCATTTTGGCTTTAGCAGTTGGATTTTTTTTTTTTTTTTTTTTTTACAGTACACAAGTGCTGAATATACAGACATTTACACAGTTTCAAATGTGTGTTACAGTATACAATTTGTTCTGTAACTGCATGCTTTGGAAGCTGTTTTTCATTTTTATTTTTTTTCCCTAACAGATGTTTCCTCTTTGAAAGTGACAACTTGTAAAAAAAGGTGAGTTCATATGTTCGGATTTACATTTTACTTACAATGTTTAGGCCTGTGATTTAGTCTACACAAGGTGTTTGTGACGTGCTTTTTTTGTTCCGGAACCCAGGAAAGCTCTTAACTGTTGCAAGAAGAATCAGAATGATGCTCAGGTTTGTATTTTACAAGGTCACATTGTTTTGAGAAAAATAAATAGGTAACACTTGATGTAATTAAATATTATAATTTACTGTCCTATACATGTGATCATTACATAATTACAAGTGATTACAGTAATACTAAACCAAAACCTAACCTTAACTGTGACTCAAGTTCTTAATATAATCAATATTTATATACTGTATTTATTTTTAATAAAATAATTTTCCGTTGCTGTAATTGTGTTTATAAAGCATGTTTGTTATAGCTTTAAAAAACAAACAAACAAACAAACAAACAAAAAAAAAAAGCCAAGAAAAAAAAAGTCTGATTAAATGTTCTTGGTTATTTATTACACTGTAAATTCTAATTAGTAAACCTTACTTAAAAAAAAGCATGCAAACCGATTGCCTTGAAAAAACCAAGTAAAGTGAAATAAGAACAGTATTTTGTACTTACAAATGTTTATTTAGTGTTGTAAACTTACACGCAAGTTCTGGTAACTCAGAATCACTTAGAACAGAACATTTACTTGAACAGAAATCTAATTTATTGCTAAAACCATGCAAACCGATAGCCTTAAATAAACCAAGTAAGCATTACTCTAGCACCAGAGTAACGCTTACTTGATTTATTTAAGGCAATCGGTTTGCATGGTTTTAGCAATAAATTAGATTTCTGTTCAAGTAAATGCAACTAAGCACTTAAATTACTAACTAGTAATTACTAACTAGTAATTTAACTAGTCTAGTAACTTAAGTGCTTCAAACATCCATTACAAATTAATGAAAACAATGTTCCATTCATATGACACATAAATTTAAGGCAGTGACAATTCAAAGTTAAAGGTAATGTATTTTTTAAATGGTTTTCAGTGTAGTTTTAAATACAAACCAACAACAATCTGATTTAGGGTATGCTTAGTGTAAAAAGTGGAGGTAGCAGTAGGAGGATGAGTTTAAGTATGGCACTGGGTAGGCTGCACACGTTGCCAATGGTTTATATTATATATATAAATTTTGAAAACAATTAACGTAGCAACATACATTTTAGGGATTGTAGGGTGTGAAGTGTCCTCTTAAATCTGCAAAAAAAAAAAAAAAGTGGTTTCAGGTATACTGCATATGCAAGATTTTCCGTCTATGTTCGCGCAAATCGCCTTACCTTATAACGTGGTAGTTAGGAAGTTTAGCGGCTAAACGCGGCTAAATGCGGCTAATGTAAACAAGACCGTCTTTCCAGAGAGAGAAGAGAGGGGCGGGGCGAGCAGAGCTCATTTGCATTTAAATGAACAACCCCTTAGAATGAAATGATTTTTGCAGAGCTGATTTTGGCAAAGTAAAAAGGGTGTTGTTTTACAAAACCACTAAGAATTTTTCAAATCAAAATAAAATCAAATCACAAGGCGGTTATACAGTATTAAATAGGAAATAGTACATCAACAATGCCAAGGGCAACAGTAAACACTCAATTTTCAGGTAAAGGTAGTTAATCAAATACAATAAAATAAAATACAATATTGTGTGAAGATAAAGAGTCCCCAACTAAGCAAGCCAGAGGCGACAGTGGCAAGGAACCAAAACTCCATCGGTGACAAATGGAGAAAAAAACCTTGGGAGAAACCAGGCTCAGTCGGGGGGGCCAGTTCTCCTCTGGCCAGACACAGAGGACTCACCAGGTCCCGTGGTCCTGTGCCGACAGCCGTCTAGGTGACGAGGTCTTCACTGTGGATCCGTCTCTGGGGCTTATCTAGTCGATGTGGTCTCCGCTGACAGTCAGTGCTGTAGAGGTCGTCTCTAGGTGCTGATTCACCATCTGGGCTGGGTACGGACTGGATCCGGGGGACTGCAGTGACCATCTGATCTGGATACGGACTGGATCTGGTGGTTAAGGTGACCTTGGAATAAGAAAGAAACAGACTAATATTAGCATAGATGCCATTCTTCTGACGATGCACTGAGTACATCGGGTGTTATGGGAAGTGTTCCCGGTTCCGGTTGACCTAATTAGTGCAGCCTAACAATCCTTTAATGGATTTGAATTATAGAAATGTGTTGATGTGTTATGTGTAAGCCAGGTTAAAGAGATGGGTTTTTAATCTAGATTTAAACTGACAGAGTGTGTCTCTGCGTCCCGAACAGTGTTGGGTAGATTGTTCCAAAGTTTGGGTGCTAAGTAAGAAAATGATCTGCCGCCCGCGGTTGATTTGGATATTCTAGGTATTATCAAAATGCCAGAGTTTTGAGAATGCAGCGGATGTGAGGGACTATAATGCGATAAGAGCTCACTCAGGTACTGAGGAGCTAAACCATTCAGGGCTTTATAAGTAATTGGCAAGATTTTAAAATCTATACGATGTTTAATAGGGAGCCAGTGCAGTGTTGACAGAACCGGGCTAATATGATCATACTTTTTGGTTCTAGTAAGAACTCTAGCTGCTGCATTTTGGACCAGCTGGAGTTTGTTTATTAAGCGAGCAGAACAACCACCCAATAAAGCAATACAATAATCTAATCTTGAGGTCATAAACGCATGAATTAATGTTTCAGCATTTGACATTGAGAGTATAGGTCGTAGTTTAGATATATTTTTGAGATGGAAAAATGCAGTTTTGCAAATACTAGAGATGTGGTTTTCAAAGGAAAGATTGCCATCAAATAGCACACCTAGGTTCCTAACTGATGACAAAGAATTGACAGAGCAGCCATCAAGTATTAGACAGTGTTTTAGGTTATTATATGATGAGGTTTTAGGTCCAATAATTAACACCTTTGTTTTTTCAGAATTTAGCAGTAAGAAATTACTTGTCATCCAATTTTTTAACTCAACTACACAATCCGTTAGTTTTTTAAATTGGTATGTTTCGCTGGGCTGTGAAGAAATATAGAGCTGAGTATCATCAGCGTAACAGTGAAAGCTAATACCATATTTCCTGATGATATCACCCAAGGGTAACATGTAAAGGGTAAAAAGTAATGGCCCTAGCACTGAGCCTTGCGGTACTCCATACTGCACTTGTGATCGATATGATACCTCTTCATTTACTGCCACGAGTTGATAGTGGTCAGATAAGTACGATTTGAACCATGCCAATGCAGTACCCCTAATGCCAACATAATTTTCAAGTCTGTTCAAGAGAATGTTGTGGTCAACAGTATCAAACGCAGCACTAAGATCCAGTAGCACTAATAGAGAGATACAACCACGATCGGATGACAAGAGCAGATTATTTGTAACTCTAATAAGAGCAGTCTCAGTGCTATGGTACGGTCTAAAACCTGACTGGAAATCCTCACAGATATCATTTTTCTGTAGGAAGGAAGATAATTGTGAGGATACAACCTTTTCTAATATCTTTGACAGAAATGGGAGATTCGAGATAGGTCTGTAATTAATTAATTAGTTGGGGTCAAGTTGTGGTTTTTTAATGAGAGGCTTAATAGCAGCCAGTTTGAAGGTTTTGGGGACATATCCTAATGACAGTGACGAATTAATAATATTTAGCAGAGGATCTATGAGATCTGGAAGTAAGTCTTTTAGTAGCCTAGATGGAATAGGGTCCAGCATACAAGTTGTTGGTTTAGATGCTTTAACAAGTTTATATAATTCATCCTGACCTATAGTAGAGAATGAGTGGAATTGTTCCCCAGGAGATCTATAGGACACTATCTGATGCGATACTTTAATTGACGGCTGCATGGTGACAATTTTGTCTCTAATAGTATCGATCTTGGAAGTAAAGTAGTTCATAAAGTCATTACTGCTATGCTGATGGGCATAGTCAGTGCCTGTTGGTTCTTTATTTTTTGTTAACTTAGCCACTGTATTGAATAAATACCTAGGGTTATGTTTGTTATCTTCTAAAAGAGTCGAAAAGTAATCAGATCGTGCCGATTTTAATGCTTTTCTATACGATAGGGTACATTCACGCCAAGCAGTACGAAAAACCTCTAATTTTGTTTTTTCTCCAGCTGCGCTCCATTTTCCGGGCTGCTCTCTTTAGGGCGCGAGTGTGCTCATTATACCACTGGGTTGGACTGTTTTTGTAACAAGGACGCTGAGCCAGTAGTAGAATCCATACGCAGAAGTTTATTAGGAACAGCAGCAAACACAAACATGCAAACAGGCAGAGGGTCGATAACCAATAAGGCAGTCCGAGAATGCAACAGTCCAAGGGATAATCCAGAGAGTGATCGTCAACAGGCAGATAAAGGGTCAAACCTTGTAAACAGTCCACACAGGCAAACAATCCGACAGGGGCAATCCGTAAACTCAATAATCCAAAGACAAAGCAAGACAGCAACAGGTAATCCAACAGAGTAATATAAATGCTCGGTAAGGCAGGTTTAACTGGCAGTACTTCGCAACCTATTGAGCACATGGTCAGTCTTTAAATACTGCCAAACAGGAAGTAGCAGTAAAAGCAGCAGAGGGAGCATGCAGGCAGTCCTGGGGTGAGGGCTCCCTCTGCTGGCTCGGCGTTACAGAATCCCCCCCCCTAGGAGCGACTCCTGGCGCTCAAAACAACAACAGTCCAGGTGGGTGGGGGAACAGAGGCAGGTGTGGCAGGGAAGTTATAAATGGCCTTCATGGCCATGACAGGACAGGCAGAGAGTCCTTGGGGAAACGCCGCCCCTTTAGGAGGTTCTGCAGCCGGAGCTGCTGCTTCTGGGGGCATTGGCGCAGACTCTTTGACAGAAGAGGCCTCTGGCATAGACTCGTGGACAGCCGAGGCCTCTGGAGTAGACTCGTGGACAGGCGAGGCCTCGGGAGTAGACTCGTAGACAGGCGAGGCCTCTGGAGCAGACTCGTGGACAGGCGAGGCCTCTGGAGCAGACTCGTGGACAGGCGAGGCCTCTAGAGCAGACTCGTGGACAGGCGAGGCCTCTGGAACACAGTGTGCAGCCCACGCACTGAAAATGGCGATGGCCATTACAGGCAGCATAGTAGATAGTGGAGTGTCTGTTGACCTCGAGGGTGTTGATGCTATGGGCTTATGGCTTGTGAATGTGGGCTCTGCGTGGCGTGGGAGCGTGGGCTCTGTGTGGCGTGGGAGCGTGGGCTCTGTGTGGCGTGGGAGCGTGGGCTCTGCGTGGCTTGGGAGCGTGGGCTCTGCGGTTTCAGCTGAGATGTGAGGTAGTTTGAGAAGGTTAGAGGGGACCTGGTGAGGTTTTGGTAGGACAATAGTTTCTTGCCTTGACTCAGGGAGGCCTGCCGTGGCCAGACTTGACTCAGGGAGGCCTGCCGTGGCCGGACTTGGTTCATGAAGATCAACTGTGGCTTGGCTTGGCTCATGGACGACAGCCGCAACTTGACCTGGCTCATGAAGAACAACCGTGGCTTGGCTTGGCTCAGGGAAGACCGCAGCAATTTGACTTGACTCGTGAAGATTTGCTGCAACATGGCTTGACTCAGGAACAACATGGCTTGACTCAGGAACAACATGGCTTGACTCAGGAACGACAGCTGTAACGTGACTTGACTCGTGGGGAACAGCTGTGACTTGGCTTGACTCGTGGGGAACAGCTGTGACTTGGCTTGACTCGTGGGGCACAGCTGTAACGTGACTTGACTCGTGGGGAACAGCTGTGACTTGGCTTGACTCGTGGGGCACAGCTGTGACTAGGCTTGACTCGTGGAGAACAGCTGTGACTTGGCTTGACTCATGGAGAACAGCTGTAACTTGGCTTGATTTATGGGGAACAGCTGTGTCTTGGCTTGACTCATGGAGAACTACAGCTGTGTCTTGGCTTGACTCATGGAGAACAGCTGTAACTTGGCTTGATTCATGGAGAACAGCTGTGTCTTGGCTTGACTCATGGAGAACCACAGCTTTGTCTTGGCTTGACTCATGGAGAACAGCTGTAACTTGGCTTGATTCATGGGGAACAGCTGTGTCCTTGCTTGACTCTGTTACTTGACTTGACTCTGTTGCTTGACTTGACTCTGTAGCTTGACCAGGCTCTGTAGCTTGACCGGGCTCTGTAGCTTGACCGGGCTCTGAAGCTTGGCCGGACCCTGGAACTGGACTTGACCCTGGAACTGGACTTGACCTGGAAGCCTTGGACTTTGGCGCAGCAGCTGTAGCTTGACTTGACACAGGAGACACAGCTGCAACTTGACCTGACTCTGAAGATGCACCTGCAGCTTGACTTGGCTCTGCAGCTTGACTTGAATCAGGGGCAGCTGCCGCAACAAGAGGGAGCGCCATCTTAGCTGTCCGTACAGCCATTAGGGGTGAGTCCAGCACGTGGGTCATCATGTGGCGTGACTTGGAGACAGCAACCATCTTATGGAGTGGCTCTGGGATGGCGGCCATCTTGTGAACTGGCTTGGGGAAGGCGGCCATCTTGTGGACTGGCTCTGGAATGGCAGCCATCTTGTGAACAGGTTTGGGGATGGCGGCCATCTTGTGGACTGGCTCTGGGATGGCGGCCATCTTGTGGACTGGCTCTGGGATGGCGGCCATCTTGTGGACTGGCTCAGGGACGGCGGCCATGACGTGAGCAGGCCCTGGAGTGGCAGGCGTGGCGTGAGCAGGCCCTGGAGCGGCAGGCGTGGCGTGAGCAGGCCCTGGAGCGGCAGGCGTGGCGTGAGTAGGCCCTGGAGCGGCAGGCATGGCGTGAACAGGCTTTGGCTTGGTGGATGTGGCTTGAGCAGGCTTTGGCTTGGCAGGCATGACGTGAACAGGCTTTGGCTTAGTGGATGTGACTTGAGCTGGCTATGGCGTGGCAGGCATGACGTGAACAGGCTTTGGCTTGGTGGACGTGACTTGAGCTGGCTTTGGCTTGGCAGGCATGACGTGAGCAGGCTTTGGCTTGGTGGACGTGACTTGAGCTGGCTGTGGTGTGGTGGTTACTGCGGGATTGCGGGGTCCCTCGTCCGCAATCCCGACAGTAAAAGGTGAGCCGCTTAGTCGGAGTGCAAGGTCGATATAATTTTCAAGAGTCCATTGTGGGGTATTGCGTGGCAGGAAACGGGATATGTTTTTGTTTAAACCAAAACGGAAAATGTCCAATAGAAAGGTGTCATTAAAATCTACCTGGTAACATAGTTCGCAGAAGTCAGTTACATAGTCCTCTATGGAACGGTTCCCCTGTCTTAGTCGGACAAGACGATCTGCTGGGTTCATGGTGTGTTGTGTAACTTCCGCTGGATTCATGGGAGGCGAAGTATTCTGTAACAAGGACGCTGAGGCAGTAGTAGAATCCATACGCAGAAGTTTATTAGGAACAACAGCAAACACAAACATGCAAACAGGCAGAGGGTCGATAACCAATAAGGCAGTCCGAGAATGCAACAGTCCAAGGGATAATCCAGAGAGCGATCGTCAACAGGCAGATAAAGGGTCAAACCTTGTAAACAGTCCACACAGGCAAACAATCCGACAGGGGCAATCCGTAAACTCAATAATCCAAAGACAAAGCAAGACAGCAACAAGTAATCCAACAGAGTAATATAAATGCTCGGTAAGGCAGGTTTAACTGGCAATACTTTGCAACCTATTGAGCACATGGTCAGTCTTTAAATACTGCCAAACAGGAAGTAGCAGTAGAAGCAGCAGAGGGAGCATGCAGGCAGTCCTGGGGTGAGGGCTCCCTTTGCTGGCTCGGCGTTACAGTTTTCCTTAATCTTTCTTAGGCGCAGAGGAGCAACCCTATCTAGAGTCCTGGAAAAGAGAGTGTCAATAGTTTCTGTTACATCATCAAGTTTTTCTGAGCTATTGGACATGCTGAGAAATTCAGATAAGTCAGGAAGATTACTTAGAAAGCAGTCTTTTGTAGTAGAAGTGATGGTTCTACCATATTTGTAATAAGGAGTCAAATTTACAGTTTTAGTTATCTGGAGTATACACGAGACTAGATAATGATCAGAGATATCATCACTGCAGAATCTCAACGGCATTGACATCAATTCCATGGGACAGTATTAAGTCTAGAGTATGATTTCGACAATGAGTGGGACCTGACACGTGTTGTCTAACTCCAATAGAATTTAAAATGTCTGTAAATGCTGCTCCCAGGGCATCAATTTCATTATCGATATGGATGTTAAAGTCACCTACTATTAAGACCTTATCTGTAGCTAACACCAGCTCAGATATAAAATCAGCGAATTCTTTAAGAAAATCTGTATGGTGCCCTGGTGGCCTGTATACAGTAGCAAGTACAAACGACATGGGGGATTTATCATTAACACTTGTTTCTCTGGATAATGTTACATGAAGCACCATTACTTCAAACGAGTTATACTTGAAGCCCGCTCTCTGAGAAACACTGAAAATATTGCTATAAATTGTAGAAACACCTCCTCCTTTACCTTTTAGACGTGGCTCATGTTTATAACAGTAATCATGAGGGGTAGACTCGTTTAAGATAATGTAATCATCTGGTTTTAGCCAGGTTTCTGTCAAACATAGCGCATCTAGGTTATGATCAATGATCATATCATTTACAAAAAGCGCTTTTGTAGAGAGGGACCTGATATTCAAAAGGCCAAGTTTTATCATTTGTTTCTCTGTATTACGTAATTTTTTTATTTGTTGAACGTTGATTAGATTATTACTCTTAAATTGGTTTGGACGTCTTTTGTTTTGTCTAGCTCGGGGAACAGACACAGTCTCTATAGCATGATATCTAGGTGAAAGGGTCTCTATGTGCTGAGAAATAACTGATTTTGTTGACGTGAGGCAGCTAGTAGACGGTCGGATTAGCCAGTCTGTCTACTTCCTGACCTGGGCCCCAGTTAGTCAAGTGCAAACTCTAAGACTATATGCCATATTACTAGAGAGAAGATCGGCACCACCCCTGGAGGGATGAAGACCATCTCTTTTCAACAGGTCAGGTCTGCCCCAAAAACTTGTCCAATTGTCTATGAAACCTATGTTATTCTGCGGGCACCACTTAGACATCCAGCCATTTAGTGATGACAGTCTGCTATGTCTCTCGTCACCACGATACGCAGGGAGGGGGCCAGAGCAAATTACAGTGTCTGATATCATACTTGCAAGTTCACACACCTCTTTAACATTATTTTTAGTGATCTGAATTTACGTTTAGCATTAGCCAGCACTTTTAAATTTGCCAAGATGTCAGGCGCTCTGGCTCCCGGTAAACATTGGACTATGGTAGCTGGTGTCTCTATTTTCACGTTCCATACAATAGAATCGCCAATAACTAGAGCACTTTGATCAGGTTTCTCAGTGGATGCCTCACTGAGTGGGGAGAACCTGTTTGATGTTCTGATCAGAACAGAAGAGCGGTGTTTTGACCCGCGACTATGCCGTCTCACAGTCACCCAGTTGCCCTGCTGCAAAGGCGAAGTTACCGGAACCGAACAATGTATGGAACTTCCTGATCTAGTCGCATCCAAAGCCGTATCTGAGGCCCTCACATTCTTACTATCCTCGATTAAAGTTTGGATGCGTGTCTCTAGTTCTGAAATCTTCTCTGTCAGCCTAACTATTTCCCTGCATTTATCACATGTGAATCCCTCGCTGCTGACAGAGATAGATAAACTATGCATATGACAGGTGTTGCAAGTAACCAGGAAAGGAGAATAAGCCATTACTCACCGTAGTTGTAGAACAATTTCAACTCACCACTGTTGTTTGATGAACTTGTGAAGAAAAAAAGCAGGGGGAGAAAGCAACAACGGTTGTAGAGGCGGATAGAAAAAGTAAAAGTGAATGGCAAGCTAACCGGCTAACTAAAAGGATTTATGCTGATATCACCACACTTTGCCAGGGGTGTTTCCAAACTTTTGGAGGGCAGTGTAATGTCTAAAACTATTTAATTATTTCTAAAATGCATGGTCCATGTCAGCTTTTGTCAGATCACAAATGTTCTGTAAGATAATTTATACAGAAGCCATACTGTCTAAAACCAAAATGTGAAGAAATTAAATAGTAATAATAAAATCTAGCAATCTCAAAATGAGCTACAAATCATTTCTGCCTGAAAGGTTTGGTTGTTACAATATAATTAAATGGTTCAAATTGAGTAGTAGTAATGATAATAATAATAATAATAATAATATGTTAGACAGAGGCTGTGCATAAATTAACATTCTAGTCTTTTCTTTCACAGGGAACTACAGAAGAGTTTAGAAAAGAAACAAAGAAACCAGATCAAACAGAAAAAGAAATGATTACAGGCTCAAAAATACTCTTTGACAGATTTCATCTTAAAAGCAGGAATGAACTGAGAGCTGCAGATGTTCTTCAGATAACTAAACATTCATTACAGTCCAATGAGTCTTGTGCTGAAGAGGAGCTGATTCAGACTTTCATACAAAAACTACTTATGATGGACTACAGAGCAAGATACATTACTGTTAGAGATCCCAGTGAACAAGATCAGATACAACAAAGACATAATGACTCATCTAAATATGAGTGTGACATTTTCGAAGAAATGTTTTTGTCTGATGAAGGAACAAGTCAGTCTGGGCAAATTCACTCGATGGATGTCCAGATGGCCGTGTTTCATTGTGCTGATGGTTTCCTGAAGCAGCTGATGGTCACTAAACTGTCCCAGTGTCAGTTTGCTCTGCCTCTGCTTGTTCCTCATCCATTCACACGACATATTGAGTTTCCTCTCTGGACATTCAGACAAATCAACAAGAGCTGGAAAATCAAAAACACCAACAATGAAACCATCAGTCAAACGCAGCCGATCTACAAGGCAGAAACTCCTATGGTGTTTTTCTTCAGATTTGGCTCTGTGTCTTCATCCAAGTCTCAGCTGATGAACAGTCTGATCAATGAGAAACACAACACGTTCTTCCACAGGAACTGCCCAGGCAGCAGCAGAACCAGAGTCCTGATGGATGGAGTGGTGGAGATCGCCTGGTTCTGCCCCTCTGGAACAAATGATGATAAATTCACGGACTGTGTTGCGTTCTGTAATTTACACGGTGATGCAGGAGACCACGAGAAACAGCTGCAGATCCTCACTGAAATGAGCTCAGTCAATGTTGTTCTTCTACCACAACTTCAGAAGAATGATAGAAATATGATAAAATTTCAAGATCTCTGCAAGGACTCTAAGCCACTCATTTGTCTTCTTACTGAGAATGCTTCAACTCTCAATGAGACATGGAAAGGAAAATACAAGATCGGTCTAAAAGACAGAAATCAGTCAGATGTATCTGAAGAACTCAGAAGAGCCATAAATGCTTGTGTCTCAGGAATACCTTCCACTTTCAGACTTGAAGATGTGTCCAAATACTCAGACATCAGTGTAGATGTGGAAGATGATGATGACTGCAGGAGAGGAAAAAAAAAACAGCAAAGGAGATGATAAGTTTACTGCAAAAGAAAAATCTTGCGGAAACCAAAGAATCATTTCTGCCTCACCAGGGGAAACTGTGGCATCAGTGGAGTCAGAAAAACAAAGAACTGCATCAACCTCAAGGAGATGAGCTTGAAAATGAAATAAGTAGAAAACAAGTAGAAATGAAGAAAATTCGTGAACAACAGCATGAATCTGACATCAGTGAGTTTGTGCAGCTCTTTATTAAAGAAATGAACTCAGATTCTGCAAATAAGATGTTTTTCCCCAAATGGCTCAGTAATGTCCTGGATGAGCACACATCAGGTGATCTTTCTGCTCTACATCACAAGTATAATGAAAAGTGGTCAACAGTATTACAGCTAAATAAGAAACATGATAAATCTGAACAACTCAAAACTGAACAAACTGAACTTGAGAAAATATCTGAGGAACTTCAAAATGCAACCTTTGGTTTGGAGCACATCATGAGGGAGATCGGACAGATCTATGAATCATGTTCATCTCTGAACAAGAACAAGAAAGACCTGCAGATTCCCTTCTCTTCTCTCGCGAGTCTTGCAGCAGAGATGATGATCTCTGGATTTCCACTGGAGCTGATGGATGGAGATGCTGCTCATGTTCCTGTGATCTGGATCTCTGCTGTTCTTGATCAACTCACCCAGAAACTGGGAGACCAGAGAGTCTTTGTGCTGTCAGTTTTAGGGCTTCAGAGCTCTGGCAAATCCACCATGCTGAATGCCATGTTTGGACTCCAGTTTGCTGTCAGTGCTGGCAGGTGCACCAGAGGAGCTTTCATGCAGCTGGTCAGAGTGTCTGATGAGATGAAAACACAGATGAAATTTGATTATATTCTGGTTGTTGATACTGAAGGTCTTCGTGCTCTAGAACTGGCTGGAAGATCGACAAGACATCATGACAATGAGTTGGCCACATTTGTTGTTGGTCTTGGAAATTTGACTTTGATCAACATTTTTGGAGAAAACCCATCTGAGATGCAGGACGTTCTGCAGATTGTTGTTCAGGCCTTCATGAGGATGAAGAAGGTCAGACTGAATCCCAGCTGTGTGTTTGTGCATCAGAACGTTTCAGACGTCACAGCTGGAGAGAAAAACATGGAGGGAAGGAGACGACTGCAAGAGGCACTGGATGAGATGACAAAACTCGCTGCTAAAGAGGAAGTGTGCGATGTTGAGTGTTTCAGTGACGTCATTAGATTTGATGTTCAGAATGATGTGAAGTATTTTGCTCAGCTCTGGGAGGGCAGCCCACCCATGGCCCCACCAAACCCAAACTACTGTGAGAACATTCAAGACCTCAAGAAAACTATTATGACTCATGCAGAAACATCACATGGAATGAGGCTGAAAGACTTCAAAGTTCGTATTAAAGATCTCTGGGAGGCTTTACTGAATGAACGATTCGTCTTCAGCTTCAGAAATTCTCTGGAGATTTCAGCCTACAGGAAACTGGAGACTGAATACAGCAAGTGGTCCTGGAGTCTTCGCAGTGCCATGCTGGAAACTGAGAACAAACTACACAACAAAATAGAAAATGAAGCAATTCATGAGGTTGAGGAATCTGATCTTCAGAGTGAACTTAAGGAGACCAGTAAAGAAGTGAGAAAATCAATGTCAGAATTCTTTGAGAAAGATGCAGATGCAAATATACTGATTCAGTGGAAAACATCATTTGAAATCAAAATCAAAGAGCTACAGGAAAGTATTGTGAGAGAAACAAAGAGGAAATTAAATGAGATTCTTAAGCAGCGAGACCTGAAGAAAGCGATTGATGCTCAGAGGACACATCATGAAAACACTCTCTTTGAAAAGAGCAAAGAACTTGCCTTAAAACTCAAAGACAAAGCAAATGATGAAGAAACACTAAAGGAAGAGTTTGGTTTGTTTTGGAAAGAGTGGATGACAATAATCAGCAGAGACACTCCAGCAATCAGAGACATTGACATAATGAGAGATGTGAGAATGATCCTCAGTGACGTCTATGAAAGTGTTCCTGTAGATCACTGGAAGAACAGCAGGGACATTTTCTCTGTGCTGAGTTATTCAGATTATGTACAGTCAAAGAAATCAAGTGAATTTTTCACAAATTCTTGCAGATCAGTTAAAACAAGGCTGGGTTACAGTCTCTTTAAGGAGGATGAAGCCCAAATAAGATCATTAGTCAGTGATGTTGAACAACAGACAGACAAAATGATTCAGTCATTTAACATTTCAAAGATGGGCTACAACATCATCTACATTCAAAAACTCATAGATTACATCAAAGAAAGAGTAAATGAACATCAGGACGGATCAGTTAATTATGTGTTCAAGAATGAATTCTTCATGGATTTGGTTCTTTTCATCTGTAAGAGAGCAAATAAGTTGATCACTGACCAACACAGATTGTTCAGAGAGGCCAATGATCCCAAAATATATGTTAAGAAGAAGGAAGACGAGTATTATAGTATTTTCCAGAAATACTGTCGTGGAGCAACATCAGCTGCCATTTTTGGTGAGATCATCTGTCAGAAACTCAAAAAGCCCATTGAACAGAGCATCTACAAGAAGACTGCCAGACAGTTAGCAAATGATATGAGAACAGACTGTCCATCACTGAACGGAAACAGATCAAATCTAGAGAAACACATCCTGAAGACACTGGCAAAAAAGAAGGATTTTGACAAATACATGAACTACATTCACAAACCCAGAGATCACTTCAAGAGTTTCATCAGTGATGAAGTCAGTCGGTACATCACTGATAACTTCAGTGTCCGTGTTTTACCCAAGATGAAGAAGAACATTGAACTCCTGGAGCAGAAGATCATGGAAGTTGTGTATAAATCTACTAAACATGTTCAAGGCAACAGTGGAGATGTTGGTTTGTGGTTGAAGAGTTTTGCACAGCAGCTCTCAGATGAGCTGATCTTCTCTGAAAAAGACCTCAGTGGAGTCAAACATGATGATGTTGATGATTTCAACCTCCTAAAAGACGTGATAAAGAAAGAACTTCCTTCTATAATATCAGACATCAGCAGTAGATTTGACACGAATACTTTTCCAGCTAAATTGGACCTCAGGTTCAGGCCAGATCAGCTTCTGATTGATGACTTATGTCAGTGCTGTTGGGAACAGTGTCCATTCTGTGCAGCCATCTGCACCAACACCATAGAAAACCATGATGGAGATCACAGTGCTGTTTTCCATGGAGTGAATGGAGTAAATGGGTTCAAGTTCAGGGGTACAACAAACTTGTGTGTTTGGATCTGTACAACATCAGTGGCAGGCAGTGATCGATCTTTTTATCCCAGTGACTCAGATGATAAATCAGTCCCATACAGTGAATACAGAAGAGCAGGAGGAGATTATGCGAAGTGGAGCATCACCCCTGATCTCTCTGAACTGCCCTACTGGAAATGGTTTGTGTGCAGATTCCAGAAAGATCTTGAAAAATACTACAAAAAGACATTTGATGGTTATGGTAAGATCCCACAAGAATGGACAACATACTCAGAACAGGGTGCTATTGAGAGTTTAAATAAATATGTCTAATTTAATTTAGGTCTGTGATACAGAAAACAAATTGAAAATATTTTGTTCCTGACTTGACATCAGTGAGGCTGAAATCATCTAATCTTCAGCTAACAGAATACATTAGAGCAGTGGATTATAATGTCTCCTTTGTCTTGCCCATTTCAAACCTAAAAGCATTGAAATATAACATACTATATCATACTCATGCTGAACATGCCATGTCCTGACTATGCAAAAGGGCAAATTTCTTCCTTTGTAGGATGTCAGAACTCAGTTGTAGAATTAGTCTTCATATGAATGCATACACAGTGCAATGTATCTCCATGCAATTATTTACTGATGTCACCCTGATAATTAAGTAGTGTGTTTTAATAATTGTAATCTGATTACAAGAATATGATAATGCATTAGAAATTGAGATAAAATAAATTGTGTTACTCCCAAACCTGCATGTGACACAGTTAATATGAAAAAAAAACACACTTTAGCACTCTGTAAGCATGTTCTGTTGTACATTTCTTGATTAAGTAAACTCTGAATAAATCTGTTATTTCAATTCTCTAAAGTGTATTTCTGTTTAATATTCAGATCACATGCATTTTCAACACAGTTTAATGGAATAAAACCTACAGTACATACTTTATTCACACTGAGTGTTACTCCATATACAACATTCAAGTGATCTTACTATGACTGCAGATAGCAACTGCAAACATGTGAGGTTGTCATGGCAAAAAAAGATACATCACACATGGATTACATAAGGGTCATGCTACATAAAGTAAATGGCCTTCCTTCTAACATAAATGACAACCAATTCGTTGTTAATGCAAAACTTTCCATATCTGCTTTACAATTTATGGATGTTATTAATTACTCAACACAGTTACCAGAAACTGGTTTATTTTCTATTCAGTAATCATCAGCAAATCAACTTGCAATAGAACGACTTTGCTTCTCTGCAAATGATACCATTGTAGCTCAGGACAATAAAAAAAAAACAGTATGTAATTATTATGCAAGTTGATATTCTGATTATAATTTTTTTCCAAGCACATTTTACCAATTACAAACCACATCAATCTTAATAACTACTATTCATTGTGTATTTAATCATTTATAAGTGATATATAATTGTCCACGAAGGCTGGAAGTAAAAAAAATCCTTATATTCAGGTGTGCGTAATTATTAAGCAGGTTTTCTTTTACAGATAAAATGAGCCAAAAAAGAGATTAACCTCAGATTGAAAAGTCAACAATTATTAAATGGTCATGAGAAGGATGTGATACTAGAATTTAAAAAGTTAAGGCATGATCATTGGACAGCAAAATGTTCATTGGGTCAGCAGGGTCAAAAAAAAAAAAAAAACAGGTGGAGAGGAAAAGACACATTATATGAAAGAATTACAAATTAATGTAAAAAAACTGGGTGTGAAACCATCAGGAACTATTTAGTCTTCAGCGCCACCATTTTCCAAAACTGCAAGTTTTCAGGTTCTCAGTGACTTTGCTTGGGTAAAAAATCCTAAAAAATGACCCTCAATAAGAATAAAATGCTGAAGTGTTGTGGAATACATGAAGACAGATTTTTTATAGGCTTTATAGACAGCTCAGTTGAGATTGACTCTTGTAGGACCAGCACCACATCATCTTGTACCACTCTTTAAAGAATTAATCTTCAGGAATCTGGCAGTAAGTTTTGGGAGTTCATTTTTAGTCCATCCTTGTAAAACAGACCTTTCAAGATAGGAGATGGACTAAAAATGAACTCCCTTAACTTAGTGGTGAAGAGAAGTCTCCTTGTCACCCTTACATGTTCAAAAAAGAGAAAAACAGACATTTAAGAAAGAAATAATTTACCTGTTAAAAGTATGTTGACAGTCTGTGTAGCTGGATTGTTGAGCTCCAGAAAATCAGTAATGAGCCATCTTTTTTTTTTTTCTATTATAGGGTTTTACATTAAAACAACAACAACATCATGTAGTGTGGATAAGGTACTTTTTTATTGACATGCGACCTAAAGAGAGGAGCCTGGAAAATGGAGCGCAGCTGGATGAAAACAAAACTAGAGGTTTTAAAAACTGCAAGATCTGATTACTTTTCAACTCTTTTAGAAAAAAAGCAAACATAACCCTAGGTACAGTGGCTAAGTTAACAAAAAATAAAGAACCAACAGGCACTGACTGTGCCCCTCAGCATAGCAGTAATGACTTTATGAACTACTTTATTTCCAAGATCGATACTATTAGAGACAAAATTGTCACCATGCAGCCGTCAATTACAGTCTCGCAATAGATAGTGTCCTTTAGATCTCCTGGGGAACTCAGGAGAATGAGTGGAAATTCCACTCATTCTCTACTACAGGAGAAGAAGAATTGTATAAACTTGTTAAATCATCTAAACCAACAACTTGTATGCTAAACCCTATTCCATCCAGGCTACTAAATATCATAGATCCTCTTCTGAATATTATTAATTCATCACTGTCATTAGGATATGTCCCCAAAAGCTTCAAATTAGATGCTATTAAGCCTCTCATTAAAAAAACACAACTTGACCCCAACAAATTAATTAATTACAGACCAATCTTGAATCTCTCTTTTCTGTCAAAGATATTAGAAAAGGTTGTATCCTCACAATTATCTTCCTTCCTACAGAAATATGATATCTGTGAGGATTTTCAGTCAGGTTTTAGACCGTACCATAGTACTGAGACTGCTCTTATTAGAGTTACAAATGATCTACTCTTATCATCCGATCGTGGTTGTATCTCTCTGTTAGTGCTACTGGATCTTAGTGCTGCGTTTGATACTGTTGACCACAACATTCTCTTGAACAGACTTGAAAATTATGTTGGCATTAGTGGTAGTGCATTGGCATGATTCAAATCATACTTATCTGACCGGCATCAATTCATAGCAGTGAATGAAGAGGTATCAACTGCAGATACCAGTCAGCAATCGCTGGCAAAATTTTTTTTTGGATCATATAAAATAACTTGAAAATAGAGTCAGGGCTTTGGTGTCAAATAAAAACATTTCATATTTTTTTTAGGTTAGATCAGACTTGCCAGCGATGTCCTGGGTTTGTCCTCAGATACATTTTTTATTAATAAACATTAACTACAGATACCAGTCAGCAATTGCAGGCAGTTTTTGTCAAATAAAAACAATTTCTGTTTATATAAAATAACTTGAAAAAGTGTGAAGGCTTTGCTGTCAAATAAATAAATACATTTCATATTTTTGGACGGTTACAGCAGACTTGCCAGCGATCTCCTGGGTTTGTGCTCAGATACATTTTACATTAATAAACATTAACTACAGATACCAGTCAGCAATTGCAGGCAGTTTGTCAAATAAAAACATTTTTCGTTCATATAAAATAACTTGAAAAAAGTGTCAGGGCTTTGGTATCAAATAAATAAATTTCAAATTTTTGGATGGTTACCTCAGACTTGCCAGTGATCTCCTGGGTTTGGCCTCAGATACATTTTACATTAATAAACATTAACTACAGATACCAGTCAGCAATTGCATTCAGTTTCTGTCAAAAAAAAATTTTTTTGGATCATATAAAATTGTAATGAGGACCCTGGGAAGCGTGTAAGATCCAGAAGCGAGCTTTATTTGAACAGATCGTAGTCGACAGGCAGAGTCCGATACCAGCAAACAGATATATCCAGGGCAACACAAACTCGTAGTCCAAAACACAGGCACAGTCGAAAAAAAACAAGAGTGAGCAGTCCAAAAGTGACAAAGAAACAAGGCTAAGAAACCGAACAAAACTATGGCAATAAACAGAGTAAAACTAAGGCAGAAAACAACGACAAAACGATGACCATGAAACAAGACCGTGGAACTAAACAAGGCAAAGAAAACAGATAAACGCTTGGTAGAGTCCGTATAACAAGGCAATACTTTGCAACCTATTGAGCACATGGTCAGTCTTTAAATACTGCCAAACAGGAAGTAGCAGTAGAAGCAGCAGAGGGAGCATGCAGGCAGTCCTGGGGTGAGGGCTCCCTCTGCTGGCTTGGCGTTACAGAACCCCCCCCCCTAGGAGCGACTCTTGGCGCTCAAAACAACAGTCCAGGTGGGTGGGGGAACAGAGGCAAAACAGGGGGTGGGACGGAGGGCCAGGTCCATGTAGAGCAGGTGGGCCTGGATCGTGGAGCAGGGACAGACAGTGAAGCACTGGAGGACCTGGATCATGGAGCAGTGGCAGACAGTGAAGCACTGGAGGACCTGGACTGTGGAGCTGTGGCAGACAGTGGAACCTTGGAGGACCTGGGCCGTGGAGCTGTGGCAGATAGTGGAACACTGAAGGTCCTGGGCCGTGGAGCTGTGGCAGACAGTGGAACACTGGAGGTCCTGGGCCGTGGAGCAATAGCAGACCGTGAAACACTGAAGGGCCTGGGCCGTGGAGCAATGACAGACAGTGAAACTTTGGGGGACCAGGGCCGTGGAGCAGTAGCAGACTGTGTAGTACTGGAGGGCCTGGGCCGTGGAGCAATGGCAGAGTAGGGGACCATGGTGGGGCAGGCAGAGCAGGCAGAACAGGAAGCCATGGCGAGGCAGGCAGAGCAGGCATAACAGGGAGCCATGGCGAGGCAGGCAGAGCAGGCATAACAGGGAGCCATTGCAGGGCAGGCAGAACAGGCAGAGCAGACAGGAGCAGGGATATCCACAGTGGGACTAATGACATGCATAGTGGAGCGGTGTGTACATGAATGCTTACTTTGGTCTTCTTGATTGCGACATGGCAGGTAGAGAGTTCATCGTGGAACGCCGCCCCCATAGGAGGATCTACAGCTTGCGCTGACACCTCTGGGGGCATGGGCGCAGATGCTTGGGCAGGTGTGGCAGGGAAGTTATAAATGGCCTTCATGGCCGTGACAGGACAGGCAGAGAGTCCTTGGGGAAACGCCGCCCCCTTAGGAGGCCTCTGGCGCAGACTCGTGGACAGGCGGGGCTCTGGAGCACAGTGTGCAGCCCACACACTGAAGATGGCTACGGCCATTACAGGCAGCACAGTAGATAATGGGGTGTCTGTTGACCTTGAGGGTGCTGATGTTATGGGCTCTGCGTGGCTTGGGAGCGTGGGCTCTGCGTGGCTTGGGAGCGTGGGCTCTGCGTGGCTTGGGAGCGTGGGCTCTGCGAGGTCAGCTGATATGGGAGGTGCTTTGAGAAGGTTAGAGGGGACCTGGTGAGGTTTTGGTAGGACAACAGTTTCCTGCCTTGACTCAGGGAGGCCTGCCATGGCCGGACTTGACTCAGGGAGGCCTGCCGTGGCCAGACTTGGTTCATGAAGATCAACTGTGGCTTGGCTTGGCTCGGCTCATGGACGACAGCAGCAACTTGACTTGGCTCATGGAGATCTGCAGTAACTTGGCTTAGTTCATGGAAGTTAGCTGTGGTTGGACATAACAGACAACCCAACTGTAACTTGACTTGACTCAGGAACAACATGGCTTGGCTCAGGAACGACATGGCTTGACTTAGGGACAACAGCTGTAACGTGACTTGACTCGTGGGGAACAGCTGTGACTTGGCTTGACTCGTGGGGAACAGCTGTGACTTGGCTTGACTCGTGGGGAACAGCTGTGACTTGGCTTGACTCGTGGGGAACCACAACTGTGTCTTGGCTTGACTCGTGGAGAACAGCTGTAACTTGGCTTGATTCATGGGGAACAGCTGTGTCTTGGCTTGACTCGTGGGGCACAGCTGTGTCTTGGCTTGACTCTGTTGCTTGACTCGACTCTGTTGCTTGACCGGGCTCTGAAGCTTGGCCGGACTTGGAAACTTGACTTGACTCTGGAACTGGACTTGACTTAGCCTTGGACTTTGGAGCAGCAGCTGTAGCTTGACTTGACACAGGAGACACAGCTGCAGCTTGACCTGGCTCTGCAGCTTGACCTGGCTCTGCAGCTTGACCTGGCTCTGCAGCTTGACTTGAATCAGGGGCAGCTGCCGCAACAAGAGGGAGCGCCATCTTAGCTGTCCGTACAGCCATTAGGGGTGAGTCCAGCACGTGGGTCATCATGTGGCGTGACTCTGGCTCTGGGATGGCAGCCATCTTGTGAACAGGTTTGGGGATGGCGGCCATCTTGTGGACTGGCTCTGGAATGGCAGCCATCTTGTGAAGAGGTTTGGAGATGGCGGCCATGTTATGGACTGGCTCTGGGATGGTGGCCATCTTGTGGACTGGCTCAGGGACGGCAGCCATCTTGTGGACTGGCTCTGGAATGGCAGCCATCTTGTGAAGAGGTTTGGAGATGGCAGCCATCTTGTGGACTGGCTCTGGGATGGCAGCCATCTTGTGAACAAGTTTGGGGATGGCGGCCATCTTGTGGACTGGCTCTGGGATGGCGGCCATCTTGTGGACTGGCTCAGGGACGGTGGCCATCTTGTGGACTGGCTCTGGAATGGCGGCCATCTTGTGGACTGGTTGTGGGATGGCAGCCATCTTGTGAACAAGTTTGGGGATGGCGGCCATCTTGTGGACCGGCTCTGGGATGGCGGCCATCTTGTGGACTGGCTCAGGGACGGCGGCCATCTTGTGGACTGGCTCTGGAATGGCGGCCATCTTGTGAACAGGTTTGGGGATGGCGGCCATCTTGTGGACTGGCTCTGGAATGGTGGCCATCTTGTGAACAGGTTTGGGGATGGCGGCCATCTTGTGGACTGGTGGTGGGAGGGTGGCCATGACGGGAGCAGGCCCTGGAGCGGCAGGCGTGGTGGGAGCAGGCTTTGGCTTGGTGGATGTGGCTTGAGCAGGCTTTGGCTTGGCAGGCATGACGTGAACAGGTCTTGGCTTAGTGGACGTGACTTGAGCTGGCTGTGGTGTGGCAGGCATGACGTTAGCAGACCTTGACTGAGTGGGTGCGACTTTGGCAGACATGGCTTGAGCAGGCTCGGCATGAGAAGGCTGTGATATGGAGGTTACTGTGGGATTGCAGAGTCCCTCATCCGCAATCCCAACAGTAAAAGGTGACCCAGCCAGCAACAATGCAACATCAATATATTGTTCTAAAATCCAAGTGGATTCAGGAAAAGGCATAAGGGAACAAATTGGCTCAGAAAGTCCTCCTCTGAAAAATATCATAAGGCATACCTCATCAAAGGTAGTATGATGTGCCAGTTCCAGAAAATCCTTCACGTAGTGCTCAATGGGGTGATTTCCTTGGCGAAAACGGATTAGCTTGGTGTCTGCACTCATGTTGGCTTGGTGGTCAGAAGCTGCTGGGTTTATGGTGATCTGTGTTGAGTAAGCTGCTGGATCTTTGGGGGGTGAAGTAGAGCAGAGGGAGCATGCAGGCAGTCCTGGGGTGAGGGCTCCCTCTGCTGGCTTGGCGTTACAAAAATAACTTGAAAAATAGAGTCAGGGCATTGGTGTCAAATAAATACATTTTATATTTTTATAGGGTTACATCAGACTTGCCAGTGATGTCCTGGGTTTGTCCTCAGATACATTTTATATTAATAAACTCTCAACAAACCATAACAAAGTACAAAGAACCCGGGTTACATACCACAGATTGAGTGTGACGATATCAGGCTGCTGCCGCTCTCTGGTAATCAAGCCGGGACTGTGTGGTCTCAGTGGCCAATGATCCCCTTTTCGCCGTGAATGGCTACGGCCATTAATGAGCGTGGCTTCCTTTCCTTGTCTTGAACATATAGTGTAGTGCCGTGTTGTTGTTTTTTTTTTTTTGCTGACAAATATTAGGCAAGCCGAGAGGCTGATTGGAAGAGACTAACTTGTCCGACCCGCTTGTAGATAATTATCATGGATCCAACAACTGCGTTTTGTAGGTTTATTTGCATTAAACAAATAAGGTTATGCATCCAATACATTCCATAATTGTTTAAATGGCATACGAATGTGTTCAAAAGTCATAAAAAAAACTGCATTAACAGCATTGCTAACTCCTTTAGCGGTCAGCAAAAAATAAGACTTCTCCCCATCACCCTCTCTCTCCAGCTAAACACAGGTGAACAGGTGATCTGTTCTTACTACTTCTGCCGCCACCAGGTGCCGCAATCAACGCAAAAAATATGTCCAAAATAACAGAGCTATACCTGGCTCTTATAGATTAATAGTAATGACTTTATGAATTTCTTCACTGATAAAATAGATAGCATCAGAAATACAATAAGAAATGTAGATTCTACATAGTTTAATACGTCAAGCTTCTTTCGCCACACCAAAAGAAAAACTGCATTTACTTCATATCAGTCGATATCAATAATTATCACGATAAATGTCAAATCTTTATTTATTTCAAGTTTAAAGTCAGATTTTTGCTTCAAAGTGAAAGTTGTAGAAACTAGACCATTAAATTTAAATATCTAAATAAAAAAATAAATTTCTGTAGGTTTTAATGAGTTATATTGTTTCAAATCAAGAAACAGGGTTGGGTTGTCTGATAATGATAATGATAATAATAATAATAATAATAATAATAATAATAATAATAATAATAATAATAATAGTAATATCACTTTTTGTCTCTTAGAGATGCACATTTGATAGTAGCTTGAGGATGCAGAGGTAAATTTCTGTACAAATTGTAGCAACCTCAGTTTTATATGGTTTAATTTATTCTGACCCAGTCTCCCATTGTAGCAAGCACACATTTTAAATTATGATAAACACAGTTAAAACCACACATAATGGTACCTCAATACCATTGTAAAAATATAACTACATGGTTTTATAGGTAGCCTATTTGTATGAAAAACGGTAGTCTAAAAACATTCAGTATAAATGCACACATGCTATAGCTTAATCACAAATACATACATACTATAATGATATACCATTTCTCCTGTAATAAAATTCAATTTGAATATCCCACATTGCTGCCACAATACCATGGTGCACTGCAGTGAGTGTTACTACAGTAAATCCATTGTAAATGATGGCGATGTGTAGATTGAAAAGCCTTCTGACTGTCTCTTTGCACACAGCTTTAAACTAGTTTGAATCAGAGTCATTTGTGTTCATCGCTGAATTCAAGTGTTTCACACTGGATCTCAGTGCTGTTTAGTGCTCGCATGACGGAGCCGTTCACATATCGCGTCTTTTGCATGCTCAAGTTAGTTAATTTAAATGTAGGCCCTCTGCAGCTGCACTCATAACGAAAGCGACGCAGTATGCCTCGCGCTTGGTTTTTCAAGGTGCGTTCGCGCCGCATCGACATACTGAATGCATCTTGTCTAGTGAGCTCCTGCAGCATGGCAGTTTGAACTTTGGTCTGAGCGGATAAACGGTCCGTGTGTTTGGCTTTTTCAGAACCTGCAGGGTGAGTCTCATTGACAGTACTACTCTATGTATTTCATTAAAATACAAAAGTATTTTTACTCATACTGTTGTTCAGTCAGTTCATCAACGTTTGATTGGTTTCTGTGCTACTATACCTGTGTTATTTTGTTTAATAAAGAGCCTACAGAATTTGTGCCAAAAAATTCTGGCAAATTTTTTTTTTAAATTCCTCTTTTGTGGTATCAAAAAGAAAGGCCATATGGCATATAAGTAAATCATGACTGAATTGTCATTTTTGTGTGAACTTTAGTTTTAGTTTAGCTTAGTTAGTTTAGTTAGTTTACTTTAGTTAGTTTAGCTTAGTCTTTGTGAGATTATTTGTCAAAAAATATCTTAAATTAAAAAAAAAAAAATCACTGATAGTTATAAAAGAAAGAAATTGAACACTACTGTTTTGGACACCATGGGTTTGTATCTCTTTTTTCATTTATTCATTTAGGGCAAGTCTGATGAGTTGGGAGATGTTGCCGTGGGCCTACTTACAGACAATGACACACATCCAGCTTATTACCAACCTGTGAAAATCTTATGTCATCATGGAAATATGACTCAAATTGTTAGGTCTAAATACAACACAATTACAAACGAGACTAATAAATATTGTATTAATTGTACTTAATAGTGTCTCTCTGTGTACTTTTAGGTTCTGTCAACTTCATGCCATGGGAACTGTGATTGAGTCACTTTTTTATTTATTTATTTATGAACAAAAGTGAAATGGTGCATTTCCGGATATTAAAGGGATAGTTCACTCAAAAATTAAAAATCTGTCATTACTCACTCTCATGTTGTTCCAAACCGGTTAGACCTTTGTTTATCTTCTGAACACAAATTAAGATATTGTTGAAGAAATCAGAGAGCTTTCTGACCGTGCATAGATAGCAATGCAAATAAAAATGTTCCCAGGCCCAGAAAGGTAATAAAGATAATGGGAATTTACTATACAATTGAGGTCAAAGAAATAAATATTTTTTGAGTGTATATTATGCATGAATGAAATATTGACCAGAGTTATTTCACAATTAAAGGATTTACATGTGTTGCACATGTGACCTCATGGGTTTCACATGGGATTCACATAAAAATGTTCCAAAAGCACACGTTTCCCATGTGCAAAGCGCACGTCATGTGATTTTCACATGTGAAATTTTACATATAAATTTTACATTACATCTACATATATCTACATTATATCTACTGTCACAATTCTGTATTGTTAAAGGCGGTATATAAATAAAAGTGATTTGATTTGATTTGATTTGACATAGGATTTATATTCTACATGATCAATGTGAAATAAGCTTCATTACTGACAACGCCAATATTATTTTATATGAATAATTTGAGGCAATGAATATTGCTTTATAAGGTAATTTTCTAAGGAATGAATACTGTTTTATAGGGCAGGATGATTTTCACTGCCTCATT
This sequence comes from Labeo rohita, assembly GCF_022985175.1. Taxonomy (NCBI): domain Eukaryota; kingdom Metazoa; phylum Chordata; class Actinopteri; order Cypriniformes; family Cyprinidae; genus Labeo; species Labeo rohita. The sequence goes on along the minus strand of NC_066890.1, from coordinate 66,099,924 downwards.
TTATAGTAAACTCTAGGGTGCAGGATCAAATACACAAAAGTCTTTTGAACCTATGTTCAGAGTGCATTAACAGCCTTATTTCAGTGACTCCAACTTTTATATACATGCTACACACATATTATTGTAACAGAGTTTGTGCTAAATACAGTGTAAACACCACTTAAAAACTGAAATAAGCACAAATGTCAAGGCATGTCTAAACATCTCCAGGGCCCAAAAAAACACCTCAGACCCCAGTTAGTAATTCCTTTTCAGTTGAAACTTTTTCTACATTGCTGGAAGGTGATGAGACGCTCCTTAGTGTAAATTCTCATTTGGAATTGAAGGTTGAAGGAAGCTCTCTCAACACTGTTGACAGGTGTATAGCTTTTCTCTGGTGTGAATTGTGAAACTTTATGCATCCTATTGGCAGGTGAAAGGCTTCTCTCCAGTGTGAACTCTCATGTGGTCTTTCATGGTTCGACTTTGACAGAAACTCTTTCCACACTGTTGGCAGGTGTAGGGCTTTTCTCCGGTGTGAACTCTCATATGCCTGTTATAGGTTCCTTTTTGAGTGAAACTTCTTCCACACTGTTGGCAGGTGAAAGGCTTCTCTCCAGTGTGAATTTTCATATGGTCTTTTAAAGTTCGATGTTGATTGAAACTATCTCCACATACTTGGCAGGTGAAAGGCTTCTCTCCAGTGTGAATTCTTATGTGGGCTTCAAAGCATACTTTCTGAGTGAAACTCTTTCCACACTGAGGGCATGTGTAGGGCTTTTCTCCGGTGTGAATTCTCATGTGGACATTAAGGTTTCCTTTTCTGTTGAAACTTCTTCCACACTGTTGGCAGGTGAAAGGCTTCTCTCCGGTGTGAACTCTCAAATGTTTTTTTAAGTTTTGGTGCTGATCGAAACTCATTCCACACTGTTGGCAGGTTAAATGGCTCTCTGCAGTGTGAACTCTCATGTGGTTTTTTAGGGTTCGAAGGTGATAGAAACTCTTTCCACACTTTTGGCAAGTGAAATGTTTCTCTCCGGTGTGAACTCTCAAGTGGTCTTTTAAGGTTCGATGTTGATAAAAATTCTTCCCACACTGTTGGCAGGTGAAAGGCTTTTCTCCGGTGTGAACTCTCATGTGGTCTTTCATAGTTCGAAGTTGACAGAAACTCTTTCCACACTGTTGGCATGTGTAAGGCTTTTCTCCGGTGTGAACTCTCATATGGTCTTTTAAGGTTCGACGTTGATAGAAACTTTTTCCACACTGTTCGCAGGTGAAGGGCTTCTCTCCGGTGTGAACTCTCATGTGGTCTTTTATAGTTCGCCGTTGACAGAAACTCTTTCCACAGTGTTGGCATGTGTAAGGCTTTTCTCCGGTGTGAACCCTCATATGCCTGTTAAAGGTTCCTTTTTGAGTGAAACTTCTTCCACACTGATGGCAGGTGAAAGGCTTCTCTCCAGTGTGAATTCTCATGTGGTCTTTCAAGGTTCGATGTTGATTGAAACTCTTTCCACACTGTTGGCAGGTAAAAGGCTTCTCTCCAGTGTGAATCCTTATGTGGGCTTCAAATCGTACTTTTTGAGTGAAGCTCTTTCCACACTGAGGGCATGTGTAGGGCTTTTCTCCAGAGTGAATTCTCATGTGGACTTTAAGGTTTCCCTGATTACTAAAACTCTTTCCACACTGAAGACAGGAGTAAGGCTTCTCTCCGGTATGAACTCTCATGTGGACTTTAAGGCTTCCATGAGTATTGAAACTCTTTCCACACTGAAGGCATGAATAAGGTTTCTCTCCAGTGTGAGTTCTCATGTGGACCTTAAGGTTTTCATTTTTATCAAAACTCTTTCCACACTGAGCGCATGTGTAAGGGTTCTCTCCAGTGTGAATTCTTATGTGGACTTTGAGGTTTACAAGTTGAGCAAAACTCTTTCCACATTGGATGCATGTGTAAGGCTTTTCTCCAGTGTGAATTCTCAAGTGCCTGTTAATGCTTCCTTTTTGAGTGAAACTTATTCCACACTGTTTGCAGGTGTAAAGGTTCCCTCCAGTGTGAACTCTCATGTGGGAATTAAGGTTTCCTTTTCTTTTGAAACTTCTTCCACACTGTTGGCAGGTGAAAAGGCTGTCTCCAGTGTGAATTCTGATGTGGACTTTAAGGTTTCTATGTAGAGCAAAACTCTCTCCACATCGTTGGCATGTGTAAGGCTTTTCTCCCGTGTGAATTCTCATGTGCCTGTTCCAGCTTCCTTTCAGAGAAAAACGTATTCCACACTGTTTGCAGGTGAAATGCCTCTTTCCAGTTCTCAAGTGGACTTTAAGTTTTCCTTTTTGATTGAAACTCTTTCCAAACTTAAAACAAGCTAAATGACTTTTTCTTACTCTGTTTTGAGCTTTTTTTTGTGTGGAAGTCATTTCAGTCTGTGAACAGCTAAAAGATTTTTCTCCAGTTGTGAAATCATGAAGATACTCATATTGCTCTTTTTCTTCAATTTTGTGGAGTACTTCACTCTCCTCTTTCAGTGCCATTAGGTCTAAGGAGCAAAACAAACAAACGAATGAAAGTTAACCTCCGTTTACTGGCATTAATAGCAATAGACATCAAAACATTCAGATATGTAATGCATAAAAAACATGCTAGATCCCATATACCAGGGGTTTCTACACCTGCTATTGGAGGGCTGGTCCCAGATGCCCTATTTTCACCCACTAATTTTGTACTTAATATACTAAAATTATTTTTTAATACTTCTTAAGATAAACTTAAGATCATCGAAGTGTACTCAACTGTTCTATTTTGGGACACCACAAATATATGGATTAAAATGTACTTTTAGCATACTATCTCTGTATTTAATAAAATGCATTTTAGTTACCACTTGTAGTACACTTGAACCCATCTTTCATGCACTAGTATATTCAACTGTACTGCAAGTGGTACCTTTTTTTAAAACTGTTTAATGCACAGGTAGTTTCAAGTCAGTTTAATCACTGTTCTATGTTAATGTGCAGCTTCAAAGACACATCACTGTCACACAAACGCACACACAGAGAGTGGGAGAGGTTGGAGATCACATTGGGCTGTGCACATACATAAAATTGTTGTCAACGCTTCCCCACAATTCCTATTAATAATATACCCGGAATACTAGATCGCTACATTATATTCCATAGCAACCAGGTGGTAAAACCACTGTTTTTGAATTAATGAGTTGTTTGTAGTAAGAGACACGCATGCGTGCAGCATGCAGGTAACACACACAACTGTCATCTCTCTTTTTCTCTCTCTCGCCTCCTGTCTCTCTCGATCTATCGATAATTTATTGAAATAAATGCTATAATTCTTTCAAATAAATGTGACCTTAGTGCACAATTTCATCTTTGTGTCTGATAACAGATGAAAATAACTGTCATTTTTACCCATTCGGTCAATATTGTGCTGCAAAGAGCAATATTAGTTTTAACTAAACTAAACTACATCTTAGGTAAAAAAAAAAAAAAAGAGTACTTCCATACATAAGAGATAATCAACGCTTTCTGTGCAATAAAAGATTTTAAATACACTTTGCAAAAGCCTGTTCTTACACTCTAAAAAAAAACTGCTGGTTAAAAACAACCCAATTTGGGTTATTTTGGCAACACAGCACTGGGTTGTTTTGACCCAGCGAGTTGGGTTGAATTATTTTATAGTTTAAAATTACTGCACTGCTAGGCTAAAATGAACCCAAAATTGAGCTAGGCATTAAATCTACAAATCTTGTTCATTTTAAAATCACTTTAACACAGAATGACTATGAAAAGATAAATGTTTATTAAAAACTACAACAAGAGAAAACATTCAAAAGTAAAATGCATGTAAAAAGAAATGCAGACAAATGATGGCATCAGCAAATGTTCAGTGCTTCATTTATTAGCTGTGTACCTACACAGCTAATAAATGAAGCACTGAACATTTCAACACACATCGCTGTCACACATTTGCTGACTATAATGTTTATGACCAAATCTTACTTTTTTTGGTAAATTTTGTATATTGTATAAAACTACTATACAAAAACACAATTTTACAATAATTGTACAATTAGTTAATACTTTCTTTCTTTTTTTTTTTTTTTTTTTTTTTTACAAACTAGTCTGCCATGACAGTACACTAATAAACCACTACATTAACACTGGTGTTATAACATTTAACACAAGCAAATGTGTGAAGTATTGTGAGCATGTGTATGAATGAGTGTGAACTCCATTTCTACTGAACAACACAGAACAAGCATTTGACATTTTGTTTTTACAGACTATAAATTAACTGTTTATTTCATAGTCCATGAACACACAGAACATGCATCCCTGCCAATGTCTTTAAGATAATTGATGTAGTCATGAAGCCCCATCAGCTCAGCAAAGGTGTGCGACATCTTTGACATTATCCAGGGCGGCCTCCTCTTTTAAAACCACTGTTGCATCAGTTTGAGGGAAAGATCATTTCTCCTCTTTGTCCAGCATTCATCCCAGTCACTACCTGTGCTTTATCAGTGGCCTAAAAGAGAAAAACATTTAAAAAAGAAAACATTCAGTTAAAATGTAACCATTTTCAAACAAAGGTGCATCCAGTTCTGTAAGGATAGGTAACTAGATTGTTTTATAATTTCAGCCATATTGTGTGGTTGTTTATTGTCTTTGTCTACCACAGTGCTCTAGAAAACTACAATAGCAGACAACGGTAACATTTATTTTCTAAAAAGTAACTCCCATCAATCTTAAAAAAAATGAAGCTCTCCTATGTGTCTGGCTTTTAACATCTACATAAAACATGTTTTTACACTTAGTCAAAAAAAAAAAAAAAAAAGATAACATGAAATTATGACCTTTACTTGCCTTGAACCATCTTTCCCTCTCTTATGAAGAAGCTGAGAAGATCGCCTCCCCACACAAGTAGGCTTCTGTGTCATTAACTCCAAAGTTGGTTTGAGTTCTGCAATGAAAAACATGGACCCCAATGGTTTAATTAAAATGTGAACAAGTCATCATACTATTGTTACATCAAAATGTGAAGCAAACTGGCAGGAGACAACAGAAACATGTATTTTCTAAAAATAACTCACATTAATCCTGAAACAACGAAGCTCTCCTATGTCTCTGGCTTTCAACATCTACAAAAAAGCAAACATTCTTTTACTACTAGTCAAAAAAAAAGAAAAAAGAAAAGATATGGAATTATGACCTTTATTTACCTTATACCATCTTTCCCTCTCTTCTGAAGAAGCCGAGACGATCGCTTCCTCTAACACACAGGCTTCTGTGCCGTAACTCCCGGCGCGGGCACAATGAAGACTCAAAGCTCAACAAGTCTGAAATTTTACATGCAAAACATTACTTTTAACAATTAAAGCTTTATCAGCCTCAAAATAACTTTTTCCATGTTCCATGAAATCTCAAAATACTCCTGGACACACATAATGAATGATGACTTTACATTTTTAATCTTTACTCACCGAAAATCGTCCTTCACTCACTTCCATCTGCAGATGCTGAGAAAATGGCAGCTTCTCTCACTGGTGACGTCATGGAATTAAATGTAATACCTTTTTAAAAGCTTTGTAAGACTTTCCATACATTTTAAGACCTCGTCACCACTTCAAGTTTTAACTGGTTGTATAACCAACACTTAAATTTACATTTACTATATACTGATTGTAAGATAGCACAACTAAACAGTCGTAGTTTGTGATAACTCCTTATCAATGCAACAAATTCAGAAGAGTGAGAATGAAGCACAAGAGAATTAAAGGAGAAGTGCACTTCCAGAACAACAATTTACAAATAATTTACTCAACCCCTTGTCATTCAAGATGTTCATGTCTTTCTGTCTTCAGTCGGACTTCAATGGACTTCATTGGTGCCCCGATTTTGAACTCCAAAATGTAGTTTAAATACAGCTTCAAAGGGCTCTAAATGGTCCAAGCCGAGGAAGAAGGGTCTTATCTAGCGATCGGTCATTGTTTTAAAAAAATACTTTTTAAGCACAAAAGCCCGTGTAGAACAGGCTCTGGGATGCATGTTCTTGAACGATTCATTCATTTTGAGCGAATCTTTAATGTGACTCAGGAAGAACGAGTCGTCTCGGGGAGTGATTCGTTCAGTCGCACATGCGCAACATCCTATTAGGTTCTGTACTGGAATTAGTTAGTTAGTTTTTGGGTTTTGCGAGTCGATCATCTTATGGGGCTGTCACGTGATGAATGACCAACTCAAACCTGAAAATTTGTCAGATAAGAAGTGAAGTGAGCTAATCATACACTAAAGACCCATAAGAATAAATTAATCTTTTCTGTTTCTCTTAGCATTACAGTTTTGTCTTGTTTGTAGTGTGATCAATGTTTGTGTAAGCAGTAGATGTGTTAGAGAAGTAACACGTAACATTTTAATTATATTTTGCTAAAATGAACAAAATGACTCGAAAAAAAGATTCTTTCATTTTGCTGAACGAGACTCGAAGGTCCAATTACATGGAGAAAAATCCAGAAATGTTTTCCTCAAAAATCATAATTTCTTCAGGACTGAAGAAAGAAAGACATGAACATCTTGGATGACAAGGGGGTGAGTAAATTATTTGTGAATTGTTGTTCTGGAAGGGGACTTCTCCTTTAACTGAGTGACCCAGTGTAAGGTTAATTAGAAAGAAACCTGAAACAAGAATTGGACCAATAAACTAAACAATTGACAAAAGAGGGAAGATAAAGCTCTCTGAGCTAATGGGACAATGAGTTATTATATTATAAGACACATTTGGAACATCAACTCTTATAACTGTCTGCAAACCATAGCTCTTTCGTGGAACACTTCTCATGACAAACATCTGATTGGTCAGTTAATTTTTTTTCAGAGTGAGGAAAAAAAAATGGATAGGGAAAGCTCTGGCTTTGTGTGGACAGGCCCCAAGACTATAGGCAAGTAGCTCACTAGGACCAAACTTGCCCACCCCTGCGCAACAGCGATAGGGATTTCCTGGAACAACATGCATTACCCTCCTTCTGCAGGGCATATTCAGGGTTTCTGTGTGAGAGCGCCTTTGGATGAAGCGAAACAAAACACAACTAAACAAAAAACCCAGCCTTTGCCAAATCGCGATTCCAGTTAAATTTTGATTAATCATGCAGCCCTAGTTGCGCTTGAAGGCAGCATTAATATAAAATCTGTATACAAAAGGGAAACCTCTCCGTCAAATAAAACCACTCAAAGAATACCATTCATTTCTGAAAAAGGTCAACATTTCAATCAGGACTGAGCTCCATGTGGAGAGTGAAACTGACCTGTTTGTTCCTCAGACACTTCATGTTTGATAGTAAATGCTTCTTCAATCTTTATGTCTTCGCTCTCCTCTTTAATAAACGCCATCTTTAGAATATGGTAGATTTCGGTCACTTCACCAGGAGTTTTCTGCCGGTTTGGACACTCTGTCAGAGGAGTAAGATGAGAATTATTACCAGAAAGAAAAATAAACACCAAGTACTAAATCTCTGAACCATGTGTCTCTATTGCCTCCCTAGTTCAGCAGTCAGTCAGAACAATAAAGGCGTGATTAAATACAACAACAACAACACCAACAACAAAAACATATATTTGTTTATATTTATTTACATGATTTATTTATACTGAAAGCTACTTATAAGATATTTGTAATGTTAATTGTAACACAAGTGGTTTAAATATTTCCACACGTGGTAACATAACCAAATTTACGGCATTTACTAGTTGCCATATCAACACTATATACAGAAAATATTGCTGAATATTTATTTTACCATAGTAAAACTACATTTCTGGCTTATGTAAATTTTTTATCTCAGTTTTTAGCATTCACTTAAAATGAGACAAATCTGCCATTATTTTAAATCTCCAGTCTATTATTTATCAGATTATTTAGTTGTTTTAAATGCTTTGGCTGACTAGCAGAAGACACTAACCATTTTTTTTTTTAATTCTAGTTGTGCAGATGGGGAACGTTGTAACACTGCGTTACAATCTGCCCCGCTATTATCAAACTATGCTATTCTATGACATTAGTGATGTAATTTACACCATTTACTTTTATCAGTTTTAATGAGAAATCACAAGAAACAGGTGAATGAAGACTGACAAAAGATGTTTAATGTTCAGAAATTATTATTTCAAGAAACGTAAAGCATTTTGGCTCATTTATGTGTCTTGTGTTTTATGAGAGCTGTGTGTGGAGAAAGGGGAGTGTTTTTACTTAATGTGTTTCTTCATTTTGTGCACATTGTTTTGAACTATACTGAAAAAAATGCTTTATTTAATTGCTTTAAGTTAATTATTTTATTTTATTGATAAAATATTTTAGTTTGTTAGTTTTTTTTTTTTTTTCATTAGATCAGATTCACTTCCTTTCATTTGTGGTAAATAAAGAAAAACTTATACACTGCTATTATGAAACACAGTGACATATTTGTACTAGACAAGCGTGAAATTAATGTGGATACAAAATTATAACCCCACGTGGATTTCCACAAACTGAGAAAGTCAAAAAGTGCCACGCTCCCCTACTTTATGATTTGTAGATTTCATTTAATCGATTAGACATTCATGAAAGCGTTTTCTGATTTGTTTATAAAAGCGGTATGTTTTCAGCGTCATATCAGAGAATCATTTCCGGAAACATTTGGTTCAGCTGACACGACAGCTCCGTTTCTCCAGTGATCGAGTTCTTCAAATCAAACTGATTCACAATATATGGAGAGAAATGAGACGCGCTTTCTCCATTCAACGCGTGTGCTTTACTCACAAAACATTTGCGTGCATTACTGTTAGATAAAGCAGTGCAGTGTTACATTCAGCAATACACTTTACATCGTTTGTAAAAGCTACAGCATACACAGAATGGTTTGTAGCGACACTGTAAACGCTTAAAAACACAAACCTTTCTTCACACAATGAAGCGATGCGCAGCCTTATGAGGTAACAGCATCACAACAAATTAAAAGTCTTCTAAAAAAAAAAAAAAAAAGCTTCTTCTTCTTCTTCTTCTTTTATGCAAGTTTTCACTTAAAGATGAATGTCCTAATCGTGTTATTATTACTTCTTCTCTTCTTAAGTCACTTCCAGTATCATTATTTTGCAATCCTACTTTCTTTTTGGATTTTATATCCATTTGTCTACCTGTCTTCTCTATATCCCATTTATGTTGGCAAGATTTATTAACAGCTTGCTTAATAATTGTCTTCACTTCTGCTTTGCTGATTTTTACTTTAATTTCTACATTATTTTTATTTAACAATCTTTTAGCATGTTTATCTGCCATTTTATTTCCATCTATTCCAACATGTGCTGGGATGCATAAAAATTAAACAATCTTGTCATGAGCATGTAATCTATATAGCAGTTGCTTTACTTCTATAATAATATCTTGTCTGCAATTTGATTGGCCCGACTGAATACTTCTTAAAGGAGAACTCCACTTCCAGAACAACATTTCACAAATAATTTACTCACCCCTTGTCATCCAAGATGTTCATGTCTTTCTGTCTTCATTCGTAAAGAAATTATGTTTTTTGAGGGAAACATTTCAGCATTTTTCTCCATATATTTGACTTCATTGGTGCCCCGATTTTGAACTTCCAAAATGTAGTTTAAATGCAGCTTTAAGGGGTTCTAATTTATCCCAGACGAGGAAGAAGGGTCTTATCTAGCGAAACGGTCGGCCATTTTTTTGGAAAATAAAAATTTGTATACTTTTTAAGCACAAAAGCTTGTGTAGCACAGGCTCTGGGATGCGCATCCACGATGCTACGAATTAGTGATGGGTCGTTATTGAAAGATTCGTTCATTTTAACAAATCTTTAATGTGACTCGGGATTGAGTCATCTCGAGGAGTGATTTGTTCAGTCGCGCATGTGCAACATCCTTAATAGGTTCTGTATGGGAATTAGTTCACCTGTTTCGAGTCTTCGGGTTTTTCGAGTCATTCGTTCATCTTATGGGGCTGTCACGTGAAATCCACTCCAAAAGGAGGTATTTCGTTTTTAAAAAATCCCTTTTCAAGAACTACAACGAACGGCTCCTTTGGACTACAACGTTTATTTTCTGCATGCAATTATGTCACAATGCAGTCCATTAGAATGTCATTAAATTAAATCCTGCCCACAGAAATTCAAATTGTTGGAGGGAGGGTAGGGACGAGGTGGGGGATTAGCCTAACTTTAGCGATGCAGCGTGGAGAAACACTTTAACAGCCTCAGCATGGCGGGTATACACACAAGCATTGACTAGAGTGGATGCATCGGAGCTGTAACGCGCCGCAGACGTGTGCAGTGTGTGGTAAGAGATTTATTCATCATACAGTGTAGATAACGTTAGCTTCACTTATAACGTGTGTGTTTTTTAAAATGCATAAACTTGCACTAGAATAGGCTAGGCTAATCAGTGATGATGTTCTTTGATAATGTTAAGCTGCTTTTAGCCTTTTGATGGAGCTGGTTTCGGGCAATGAAACTGTAAATAATTAAATACATTAGCACGATAATATCATGTATTGGTGATCTCGCAGGTTGATGATGGGACCCAACACTACTGTAACCTATTATTTACTTACCCTCCATGCATCATAGGTGTATATGACTTCCTTCTTTCAGACCAATGCAATCGGAGTTATATTACAATTTATCCTGACACTCCCAAGCTTTATTAATAAAGGCCTCCTGTAGTGAATCGATGCTTTTTTGTAAGGAAAATATCCATATTTAAAACGTAAGAATCACTTTAATATAGCTTACATAACACTGCTTTCTTAATCTGTGTCTCTTCCAACCATTGCAAAGATATGACAATAGGAATCAATTCTGTAGTAAATACAGATAAAAAAAAAAAAACTGACATGAGAACACATTTCCACTGCTCAGCAAATTGGCAAAAAGATACATTGGAATTGTTGCAACCAGCAGAGAGGCTGTTATAAGGCAGGAGAGACAATTAGTCAAAGGCAAAATCATCTTAAAGCTATAAATGTTAACATGTTACTTTTCCTGAACTTGATTAAATATCAAGATACGTATCTTTAGAGCACTAAAGAAATGTGAGTAAAGAATTATTATATATAAATGGCAACTGAAAAATATATATTTTTCATATAAAACTGAATATTTATAAACAATTACAGTTAAGTTAAAGTTAAAAACATAAATGGGTACAAATATGTAGAAAGATGGTCTGGATAAAAAGGCCTGTTTAAGATAAAGAAATCCTTTAGAAAGTGCAAATGTGCATTGTTTTTTGTTTATTTCCTTATTTGTGCTATAATAAATTATTTTATTTAATATATTTAATATATTTCTGTAAAATGTTGCATTCGTTTAAACATTATTATTATTATTATTATTATTATTATTATTATTATTATTATTATTATTATTATTATTATTATTTGTCCTCATATTTTCTTTAGTAATGAATTTGTTATTAAGTGCCAATATGTGTTGTGGATGCGCTTTGCCTTTAAATGTTATGATTATTTTATTTATTTATTTTTTCTGAAAATGAAAATTACCATTACCCTTTAAAAAATAATCCGTATTGGTATGGTAAAGATTGTAACGAAAAATTGAACTGTATTGTATCGAATTAAAAAGTTTGGTACTGTCTATCCCTAATGTAAAAATGATTGATAACCCATGGCCATAATGTACTCTTGAAGTAAAACTATTACAAAATAATGTAAATTAGAGGGACATGTGGTGACATGGTGCCAGAATTTATGCCAAATAGATTTGAATATGAACAACTAGAGAAATAAAAACTCTATTTAATATAATAATACACAGTCAATGCTTGAAACAGTTAAACATAAATATGGGATTCATTTAGAAAAGCATAGACCTACATTATTGATAGTAGAATTGCCTCATGTTCATATAAATGTTTATTAAATCTGAAAACATTCAACCTCTTATAGGTTATTAAAAACATATTATATTAAAATATTGTAAAGATTGGCGTTTATTAAAGAGGAGAGTGAAGACATTAAGATTGAAGATGCTTTCAGAATCAAACATGAAGAAACTGATAAACAGGAGGGAAAATGGGAAAAGGAGGAATCTGAGGAAGAATGGAAAATGTGTGTGTGTGTGCAACCGTTTATATTAAAATGGAAAAAGGGTTAACCGATGTTTTTGAGTTTAGCGTGTAAGTGGGACTTTTATTTTGGAATACGTTGCTGGCGTCATAAGGCTGCGCCGCGCTCCTGCGTCTGGACTGCAGAAAGGTATGTGTTTGAAGCATTCAGGTTGTTTAAATCGATACAACCGTTCAGTCAGTTTCTAAAAAACTATAAAATAAATGAATTACTGATCATAACATTGTAATGCTTTACCTAACATTACCGAACGTTGTTTCTGTGAGTGAAGCGCATCCTAACATGAGTAACAGAAGAGATAATGTACGTCTCATTTCGCTCCTGGTATCCTAATGTAAACACAAGCTCGTGAACTGGAAAGCAGTGCTGGAGAAACTGTCAATTGAAGCAAATTTTTTTCAACATGTTTCTCTGATTCGTGGCGCTGATGACATCTGCTGTTAAAACATTGTAAATACAACGAACACAAACACAAAACTTTTACAAACTGAGAGCCAAAGTTGTCCTGAAACTGTACTAAATATCATATCTAAATATGAATTGGCTGTATAAGGTGTCTTCTTTTATTAATCTATAGTGCTAGTTTTAGTATTCAGTGTTTTGTTTGCTGTTCAGGCCCTTTATATATGAGCTATCACTCCCTTTCCAGTGTGCTGACTTGACTTTTGCAGATTTTTTTTCTTTCTGTTAATTATTCTCAATTTAATTCTGATAGCGTTTCCAAACACACCGAAAAAAAAAAAAACCCTGGTTAACTGACAGAGATCTATGTGGCTGTTGTTAAGATGGCGTTTATTAAAGAGGAGAGTGAAGACATGAAGATCGAAGACACATTCAGAGTCAAACATGAAGAAACTGATGAACAACAAACAAAGATGACATTTATTATGGAGGAGAGTGAAGATATGAAGACTGAAGACACATTCAGGATCAAACATGAAGATACTGAGGAACAACCAAGTGAGTTTTCATTCTTAAAGCGGAACTCAGTCGTTTGATTATTTTAAAAATGTAAAACTCTACAGAAATGAATGATATTTTTGAATCATGTGACATGAGTGTCCTAATGTTTTATTTGATATAGACATGTTAAGATCACAAGACCAGACAAATAGCAATGCTGCCTTCAAATGCAGCTGACAAGATCCTACTTCAGAATTGGACTGTCATTATTATTATGTCAAGTCACCTTTATATATAATGGAAGCTAACGGTATTCAGAACCTAGTATGAAAAACACTATAAACTAAATAAATATTAATTTATGAACTAAATCTCATTTTAACACAGATAAACATAAATACCAGTAAATATTAATTGAATCAAGCCATAAATGAGTAAAAAATACCACTAATAAAATGATTAGTAAAAGCTTAGAGTTGTTGCATGCTATTTACATTTGTTTTTCATTGAAAGGGTGTTGGTGAACAAATAAAACAGCCATGCACGATTATGACACAAATCATAGTTGTTGATTATTCCCTTGAAATTGTAATTGCGATTATTATCACAATTTACATTGAATGATATTTTGAATAGCTTTATATCATTGTTTGAATCAACTGCATGCCACATTTTTTCTTTGATTAATAGAAAGAGCCAAAGATCAGCATTTATCTGAAATAAAAAAAGCTTTTGTAACATTATACACTATACCATTCAAACGCTGTAATTATACAGGGAAGTCACTATAGTCTTTGTTATACAGTACAAGAGCGGCCTCTAGAAGTGGAAATCACTGACAGCACGTGCTTCTTGTTTTGATACAAGACACTGCACGCTGCTCAAAGCGGGACACTTCAGATGTGCATTTAAAACATCCACAACAACAATGTTTACACAGTATACTGTAGTGCATGTTTTCATATTATTACTAAGTAATTAATTTGTTGACTAGATGCTGCATTAGTGGACGTGAGAAAGCAAACTGATATACAGGTGCATCTCAATAAATTAGAATGTCATGGGAAAGTTAATTTATTTCAGTAATTCAACTCAAATTGTGAAACTCATGTATTAAATAAATTCAATGCTCACATTTAACAAAAATCCACCAATTCACTATCTCAACAAATTAGAATACTTCATAAGACCAATAAAAAAACATTTTTAGTGAATTGTTGGCCTTCTGGAAAGTATGTTCATTTACTGTATATGTACTCAATACTTGGTAGAGGCTCCTTTTGCTTTAATTACTGCCTCAATTCAGCGTGGCATGGAGGTGATCAGTCTGTGGCACTGCTGAGGTGGTATGAAAGCCCAGGTTTCTTTGACAGTGGCCTTCAGCTCATCTGCATTTTTTGGTCTCTTGTTTCTCATTTTCTTCTTGACAATACCCCATAGATTCACTATGAGGTTCAGGTCTGGTGAGTTTGCTGGCCAGTCAAGCACACCAACATCATGGTCATTTAATCAACTTTTGGTGCTTTTGGCAGTATGGGCAGGTGCCAAATCCTGCTGGAAAATGAAATCAGCATTTTTAAAAAGCTTGTCACATTTCTTGGTAAACGGGTGCAGTGACTTTGGTTTTCAAAAAACACAGTGGACCAACACCAGCAGATGACATTGCACCCCAAATCATCACAGACTGTGGAAACTTAACACTGGACTTCAGTCAACTTGGGCTATGAGCTTCTTCACCCTTCCCCCAGACTCTAGGACCTTGGTTTCCAAATGAAATACAAAACTTGCTCTCATCTGAAAAGAGGACTTTGGACCACTGGGCAACAGTCCATTTCTTCTTCTCCTTAACCCAGGTAAGATACCTCTGACGTTGTCTGTGGTTCAGCAGTGGCTTAACAAGAGAAATGCAACAACCGTAGCCAAATTCCTTGACACATCTGTGTATGGTGGCTCTTGATGCCTTGACCCCAGCCTCAGTCCATTATTTTTGAAGTTCACCCAAATTCTTGAATTGATTTTGATTGACAAGCCTCTCAAGGCTGCCGTTCTCTCGGTTGGTCTTTTTCTTCCACACTTTTTCCTTCTACTCAACTTTCTGTTAACATGTTAACATAACAGCACTCTGTGAACAGCCAGCTTCTTTGGCAATAAATGTTTGTGGCTTACCCTCCTTGTGAAGGGTATCAATGATTGTCTTCTGGACAACTGTCAGATCAGCAGTCTTCCCCATGATTGTGTAGCCTAGTGAACCAAACTGAGAGACCATTTTGAAGGCTCAGGAAACCTTTGCAGGTGTTTTAAGTTGATTAGCTGATTGGCATGTCACCATATTCTAGTTTGTTGAGATAGTGAATTGGTGGGTTTTTGTTAAATGTGAGCCAAAATCATCACAATTAAAAGAACCAAAGACTTAAACTACTTCAGTCTGTATGCATTGAATTTATTTAATACACAAGTTTCACAACTTTTCCACTGTCACTGAATCTGCTGTTAAAAATGAACCATTCATCATATTATCATGCAAAACTAATAATTAGAATCATTGTAATGTGACAATCGGGTGCGGGTCGGGGCGGATATCTAAATCAGAGAAAAATATACGCTACAATGGAGTGTGCTCTGTTGGACAAGCTAAGAAATGACACCATTTACAAGCATTTTATCTGTGTCATGTTCTGTAAGAAATTGCAGATGGCATATCTGCAACAGGCTCATATTGGCTGATAAAATCTGCAAAATTATATCTGTTGGAGTTGGACTCTACTGCTAATACATTTTTAAATTTAGATTTAAGTTTTTTTTTTCTAGTTAATGAACTATGTGCTAACTTTAATGACCAATATATAAGCAGAAGACATTTCAATATAGCAAAAAGGTTGTGAGATTACAGATAGGACCTAGTTTAGTGCCTATAAGATCTAGTTTATTTGATGTTTGTTTTTAATGCTTAAAAAATGTAAATGTTTTGACGTCTGTTGTATTTGTCATTTTCACCTTAGATCTGAAGGTGCTGAAAGAGGAGAGTGAAATACTGATTGAAATGGAAGAGAAAGATCAATGTGAGAAATACCACAATTTCGACACTGGAGAAAAATCTTTTAGATGCTCACAGACTAAAAGAACGTCTTCAAGAAGAACTCAAAAGACAAGAACTAGAAGCTATTTCACCTGCCAACAGTGTGGAAAAAGTTTCACTGAGAAGGGAAGCCTTCATGTCCACATGAGAATTCACACTGGAGAGACGTGTTTTACCTGCAAAGTGTGTGAGAAGAGTTTCTCACAAAAAGGAAATCTTAAGACTCACATGAAAATTCACACTGGAGAAAAGCCTTTCACATGCCCTCAATGTGGAAAGAGTTTTAGACATAAAGTTTCCCTTAAAAACCACAGGACAGTTCACACTGGAGAGACCCCTTTCACCTGCAAACTGTGTGGGAACAGCTTCTCACTAGAAGGAAATCTTAAGACTCACATGAAAATTCACACCGGAGAGAAGCCTTTCATATGCCCTTATTGTGGAAAAAGTTTCAGACATAAAGTAACCTTTAATGCCCACGTGAGAAGTCACACTGGAGAGAGTCCTTTCACCTGCAAACTGTGTGGAAAGAGATTCTCACTAAAAGGAGGTCTTACAAGTCACATGAGAAGTCACAATGAAGAGAAGCCTTTCTCATGCCTTCAGTGTGGAAAGAGCTTTAGATATAAACTATCCCTTACAAACCACAGGAGAGTTCACACTGGAGAGACCCCTTTCACCTGCAAAATATGTAGGAAGAGCTTCTCACAAGAAGGAAATCTTAAGACTCACATGAAAACTCACACTGGAGAGAAGCCTTTCACATGCCCTCAGTGTGGAAAGAGTTTCAGACATAAAGTAACGCTTAAAAACCACATATGTATTCACAAACTGGAATCACCTTAAAGCATACATAACACAATCTCAGGTTAAGTCTTGAGTACCTGTAGAGCAGTAGCATAGCCTTCATATTTCAGAAGAGACTTTAGTTTTATCAGATTTACAGAGGACAGATACAGCTTTACGCTTCTCTCCAAAAACAGACGAGTTGCTGGAGGCGAGCCATGGGAGGAGCTTGTGAGTCCGCAAGCTGTGACACTGACATAAATAAAACAGATACAACAACTTTATTGACTAAATTGTATTTCATTTGTTTAACAAAACATTTGTCACTGAAATGCCAAGAACAAACACACTTGCACAACAACGTTGCTGCCCCGGAGTAACAAACCACTGTTTTTTCACAGTGTGCATCCACTATTTCCCTTAAAGGGTCATGAAACCCCCCTGTTTCAGCACTGGTTAGTTCTCACCACAGTTTTTAGAAAAATGCTGCAAATGTGGGCATGGTGTGCTGTGGAGCAGAGGGGGAAGAGGGGAGAGAGTTAACTTCAGGTTCAGACTGTTTAGACAGTTTCA
Organism: Labeo rohita; assembly: GCF_022985175.1. NCBI lineage: Eukaryota > Metazoa > Chordata > Actinopteri > Cypriniformes > Cyprinidae > Labeo > Labeo rohita. Next base: position 66,082,468 of record NC_066890.1, on the reverse strand, counting down.
TTTCACTCTCTCCCATTGAGTTAACAACACAAATAAATGCACAGGCAACACTGTTGCACCTCTATTAACTTTTAATGAAGTTCCAAATGTAGGTTCAGGAGGAGACTAATCATTCAGTCCTGTCAATCATCATTACGAGCCTATATAAGCAGCTCTCATTGCACCATCCCAGCGTCAGTTCTTCCGGTATCCCTCCACCTCCCCTTCTCCTCCTCTATTTCTATTATTCTCCCTCTAGGTAATATTGCAATGGGGGGTTGAACTTGACGCTCAAGCCGAGCCTCGGGTTCGAGCTTCCATTAAGGACAGCAAGCCAAGTTTGTTTACCATTGCCCATCAGGACTGGATGGGCAGGCGTACTCATGAAAGGCTTATTTTGCGGCGTTTATAATCCTTTAGATGGGTTGTGTCAAGGAGCTGTAAAAACCGCTATTACACTCCAACATTATATGAATGAATTGCATTTGTGTGGAACTCTTACAAAGCAATCTCTCTGGATCCATGAATTTTTCTCTCAGTTAATATACGCAATCTCAAAGCTTGAAGCGTCTGTCATAGTAAATCAACACAGGCTGTCCTGAATAATTGGGTGAAGTCTCTTCTCATAGTATATGAAAACGCCGCCTCATGAATAATTATGAGACGCCGATGCGTCATCGATGTACTATAGTCCATTGCCACGTCACAAAGTGTGACGTCAGCACAATGTAGATTTTAAAACCGGAAGATGAAAATAGCGTAAAAAAGCTAAAAATGAAGCAGTTTTCTCCAACAATTAAAATGAACAGATGCTAACATTCTCATCTATGATGTGCAACAGAAACAGCTCTGCTGAAATCTCAGAAGGGTTAGTTCACCCAAAAATAAAAATAAGCCCATTTATTTACTCACCCTCCAGGCATCCTAGTTTGTATGTGACTTTCTTCTTTCAGACGAATCCAATCAGAGTTATACTGAAAATTATCCTGGCATTTCCAATCTTTAGAATTGCATGGGTGGGTGTTTCTCTTTCACTAGCATTTTTAGGTGTACTTAACAGGGAACAGTCTGTTGTGTCGTTAGGCTATATTATGAATATTTGTATGCTTATTAATTTCAGTGTTTTTAACACTGTTACAGAATTTGTCTTAGTAACATGCAATGCAATATTTTATCAAAAGAGAACACAGCGGACTGTTTGAGTAACACTCCCGTCTCTGTCACATTTACTGCTGCTTACGGACATCGGACTACCCGGAACCTGCAACTCTGTTGTAATTATTTAAAAATGCATATGTGACCATGGAGCACAAAACAAGTCATAAGTGTAAATTTTTCAAAATTAAGATTTATACATCACTTGAAAGCTAAATATATATGTTTTTTTTTTTTTTTTTTTTTTTTTTTTTTTAGGAAAGGACAATATTTGGCTGAGATACAACTATTTGAAAATCTGTAATCTGAGGGTGCAAAAAAAAATCTAAATATTGAGAAAATCACCTTTAAAGTTGTCCAAATGAAGTTCTTAGCAATGCATGTTACTAATCAAAAATTAAGTTTTGATATATTTACAGTGGAACATTTACTAAATATCTTCATGGAACATGATCTTTACTTAATATTCTAATAATTTTTGTCATAAAATAAAATCGATAATTTTGACCCATACAATGTACTTTTGGCTATTGCTACAAATATACCCGTGCAAAATAAGACTTTTTTTGTAGTCCAGGATCACATATAAACTTCATGCTTGACACCTATGTAACCAACTAAAAACTAATGTTTAAGTTAAACAAACTTTTACAATTGTGAAAAATTAAAAAATATTAAAAATTGAAAAATCTTAAAGAAAAACAGATTATTTAAACAAACATGACAACCAATGATCAAACCTAAAAGAACAGATACCTAAAACAATGACTGAATAACTGTGATTTATTTACTGAAGATGTGTAAAAAGAAAATAGTGTTTCAACGACATCTTCATCTTCAGCTAGGTGTTTTTGATAATGTGTAACAGAAAACTCTAGGTGTTTAGACAGGCCAGAAAATGCTCTCTAAAAGTACATCTGTATTTGTTCTTGTTTTCGTGTTATTTGTTCTTGATGTACATGAAGTTTAATGTTTATTAACAAGAAAACTGATGAAAAACTGAGGCCTTGCATCTTGTCTTGGTTTTCCTAGTGACAGGCCAGAAAGATTTTTGGTTTAGTCCATCGCAGTTTTTTCTATTGGTATACTGTATTTGTTCTTGTTTTCCTGTGAACAGTTAAAGAGATAGAGGTAAATTAGCAGTAGTGTCAGAGTTTAATGTTTATTTATTTATTTTTTTTTTTTTACAAGAGACTCATACTAATGATGAAAATTACATAGAGTGGAATAGATGGTGAGAAGGAAATTTGGTATTAAGTCATGGGACAAACAATAGTGCAGCAGTAGCTGTATTACTTAAAAAAAGGTTTGAATGTTAATATTTTACATACTGAAGAGGTTGAAAAGGGAATGATATTATTGTTATTAGTTGTATTAGTGAATATGTGTGCTCCAAATAATGGGTTGGAAAGAGTGAGAGTGTTTGATAAATAGAGCTCTTCAAAAATTTGATGATGATAATTTGTTAGTGTTAGGAGGGGACTGGAATTGCACTATTAATTTTTTATTTGATAGAAATGGTGAAGAACCACATAGTAATTCTAGTGAATCATCAAATTTACAGGATAAACACCTAAAACAGGTTTTTACTGGAAATGGATAGATTAAGACTGGACAAATTTCCTTTTATAACTCAATGTTACAAGCTTGGAGTAAAGTCTTGAAAGTGGAGAGAAATTTGGATGAACCTGGGGACTGGATTAATGAGGAACCTTTATTTAATAATCCACTAATTTAGACCAGATTTTTGTCATCAGTAAGTATTCAAAGAACCCTTTTAAAGAATGAAGTCACTAAACTGGGACATTTACTGATAATGGTGGATGGAGTTCAGCAGAGACTTTTAAAGAAATATCTGGTCTATGCTCATCAAGAATTCCTTCGAAACTGAGAGATGAGATTTTTGCTGTTTTGGCAAGCAGTTACAGGAACCATGTTGCTGGAGGAAGAGTACATCAGCTGAAAGGAGATTTTCCAAGGTTTAAAATAAGTCCTGCTGTCAGTAAGGAACAGGAAGAGGAACTTGATGGATCTATACTGTCTTTTAAACAGAAGGTTTTTCTCCCAGACGGACCTCCCAGAAGGTTTTTATTGAGGGGCTCAGAAAAGTGTGTTTATTAAATTATTTAATTGGTACAGCAAAACATGCAATGTGGAAAACAAGGAAAAACAAGGAATTAAAAATTGGTTCAGTAGATGCAGAAATAATGCTGAAGTATATGGTAAAAGGAAGGATAAAAACGGAATTTTCATATTATAAATCGATTAATAATTTTTTGTTGAGAGTTTTTTTTTAAGAATTTGTATTAATGAGGTTTTATGTGTTATTGATGATGGAGTTTTATTTTTTTTTTTCCTATTTTTAATTTATTTTTATTGTTGAGAAAATCTTATAAATCTTTAATTTAATGTTAAAATAAAGCTTTGTTAACCTTTCTCTCTCTCACACACATTTATTGTTTTTATATACAGAGAATTATACATTTTACAACTCATCACATGGGGCTCAATAACATTGCCCATGCAGAGTCAAAATATTCAGGTTACTTGCTTGACCCCACAGTGCCTTAACATATTCCTACATATACCTTTTTGTAAACCTCTTATTTGGAGAATGGTCATCCTTCCTTCATAGAATAAAAATGTAAGAGGATTTTTACCCATTTCTTTATTTATTGTTTTATTCATTAAGCTAATTTTATTTCATTTTATTTATTTATTATTTATTTATTTGTATCCTTTTATTTACATACATATATAAATTTACATTTATATAAAGCATGAGATTATTAGACCAACTTCAGGAGTAATCTCAAAAGGAGTGACAGAAAGATTTATGCCTGTTATCAGAAAGCAGATCATTTTTATTAACCTGCCTGATAAACTTAATATGAACACATGGGTACATTAAAATAAGTAAATAAATAAATACATTTTAGCAGTTCACTGAGAGGAGTGAGACAAGAGAGATGAGAAACACTTCTCACACTACAGCAGACATGCTAATGCTATCAGACAAACACAGCAATAGCTTTAATAAAGGAGATGAGTGCAGCTGGAGAGAGAGATGAGGAGCCACAAGACTGCTGAGAAACACACTAATGCTAATTATAACGAGTACGCTAATGCACAAAGAAAAACAGCTACTACAGAAGAGAGGGGGTGCAGCTGGAGAGAGATGAGGAGACGAACAGATTGTGGGAAACACAACCTTCTCACACAACAACAAACATGTTAATGCTAATGCTAACAGACAAAGAGTAACAGTTACTACAGAGGAGAGGAGTGAAGCTGGAGAGAGAGAGATTAGGAGCTGCCAGACAGGTAAGAGAAACACTGATCTCCTCACATGACAACAGACATGTTAATTCTAATGCTAACAAACATGCTAACAGACAAAGAGTAACAGCTACTTATAGAGGGGAGGAGTGAATCTGGAAAGAGAGAGAGAGAAAGAGAGAGGAGCTGCCAGACTGGTAAGAGAAACACACTAACCTCCTCACACAACAACAGGCAAATGCTAATGCTAATGTTAACATACAGTAACAGCTTTTATACAGGAAGGGAATGTTCTTTCACAAGAGATTCCCACTGAAACATTTCCTTGGATCAGTCTACTTGTAGTTTGCATCCTTATACCAATCATATATCTTAATCTATTTGCCATATTAAGTTAATGTCAATGGACAGTTAAATTAAATTATTTTGCATCATGCCTCAGTAGTTCTGGAAAATCAGTTTTATCTGTTTTATCAATAGCGGTAATTCAGTTCTGAAAAATACAAAAGTAATCCATAGGATAGAGTTTTTTTCATGTGAAACAAAAGTTATATGTGTTCAAAAAGTTATCATAGTTTTAGTGACAATTACAGAAATTATAAAGAAAGTATGAAAAATGTCCAGAGTTTTATGTTATATTTATTTATTTATTTATTTATTTATTTTTATTTTATTATTTTTTTTTTTAACCATGGGTGGAATAAAATGCCCCCCATTCTAACAAAGCTTTTGCTAAAAATAATATAATCAATTATTATGAATTACAAAATTGTAATAGCCTATTTCAAACATTTTGTTAGCTGATGCTAACTGGCTAGCTAACTTGAGGTAACTTTAAATATAAAATCCAAATATTTTTTTATGCAACCAACTAGTTAGAATTCATTTGATAGGAAAACAATGGTGGAGGGGGTGTCTTTTACCCCATGGGGCCATTTTCCCCCACTCTACCCTAAATGCTATAGTGTTTCTGAACCATGCTACAGTAAAGTTCTTGAATGAATTTGTTGTGGTAATTCTATAGGTGTTGTGGTAATATGACAACTATAGTAATATAAACAAACTACTTAACCTAATACTGTACATCTTATACGATTGTAGGGTGTTCAACTACAATACACTACAGTTTACTGTAGTAACTATTGAAGTATACTACAGGGTCATTCCGTGTAAAATCAACCAAATTTCAGAAACCTCCCTGGCTCAAATTTTTGATAAAGAAAGATAGACGTGCATAATGATTAAAGCCAAAATATTAGTCATGGATGAATATTTACTAAGTAATCCACTGTTTTGTAGAGGGAGGTCAAAATGACAATTTTCACCTTAGATTCAAAGTCAAGTTGACTTTATCAATCTTTGTTGCATTATGTGCTAATGGTGACCATTCAAAAATGGGGAAACAGCACTTTTCAAGTTTTTCCAAGTTTGCATGCCTGTAACTCAAGAAGTATTAAAGATATTTTAATGCCTTTTTAGATACTGGGTCTTAACACACTTACCTTTTGACATGTTCATTTTTAAGACCCTGTGTGGTTCTGTTCCAGAGATAATGGATTTTAATATGGCTCCAGGAGTAAATCGTTAAAATGTACACATTTTCAGTGGTCAAAAAACAAATGTGGGTCAGTTTGAAAAAATACGATACATCTTTTATTTTAAAGAGGAATGTCTGAAGAACAAATAATGTTGAAACTAGAGATGTTTCTTGTTTCTTTCTGTCAAGACAACTGCATTGAACACACCTGAGTGCCATAAATATTCTTTTTCCAAAGTTTGCATGCCTATAACTCAAGAAGTATTAAAGATACCACAATATGATTTTAGATTCTAGTTCTTCATGAACTTTTCTTCTTGAATCTTAATTTTCAAGGCCCTATATTATACAGTCCCAGAGATAAGGGAATCTCAAACTTTGTTGCAGCCAGTGCTTATTTTATTTAAAGAACAGTGTTAAAATGTTAAAATTATAATTGTATCTTGTTTCCCTCTATCAAAACAATTGCATAGAGTATACCTGTTTGAGTCTCATAAATATTATTTTCCAAAATTTGTGTGCCTGCAACTATTATTAAACTATGTAGAATTAAAGTTATCTTAATATGATTTTAAATTCTGGTTCTTAAGAAACTTTTCTTTTGGAATCTTCATTTTTAATGCCCTGTATGGTTAAATCCCAGAGAGATCGAGATCTCAGTGCAGCTCCAAATTTAGTATCCTACCCATTTTCAGTGGTCAAAAACCAAATGTAGTTTTGTGTTTATCTAGTCATTACTGTATACAATGCAAATATGCAAAAAATAACAGTAACCCAGAGATTAGGGATTAGGATTGTACAGTGTGACAAGTGCAGTGCACTTTTGCATAGAACATGGCTGTCTGAATGCTAATTGCTTTGATAGAGGGAAAGAACATACAATTCTAATTTCAACATTATTTCTTCTTCAGACATTGTTCTTTAAATGAAATAAGTATCAGCTGTATACAGAGTGACCAACACTGAAAATGGGTAACATTCAGCAACCTGGACATGGAGCTTCATTGAGATCTCTTTATTTCTGGGACTGAATGATGTAGGGCCTTGAAAAGTAAGATTTCAAAAGAAAAGTTTATTAACAACTAGAATCTAAAACCATATTGCAATATCTTTAATATTTCTTATATTTATAGGCACACAAACTTTGGAAAAAGAAATTTTATGGCACTTAGACAGGTATGTTCAATGCAGTTGTCTTGACAAAGAAATTAGATGCATCTCTAGTTTTAACATTATTTGTTCTTCAGACATTTCTCTTTAAAAGAAAAGAAGTATCTTTTTTTCCAAACTGACCCACATTTGTTTTTTGACCACTGAAAATGGAGCCGTATTTAAATTCCAAAATCTCTGGAACTGAATCTCATAGGGCATTAAAAATAAAGATGCCAAAAGAAAAAGTTAATTTAAGAGAAAGGAAAGTTAGTTGAGTTACAGGCATGCAAACTTTGGAGAAAAACTTGAAAAGTGCTGTTTCCCCATTTTTGAATGGTCATCATTGGCACATAATGCAACAAAGATAGCTAAGGTCAACAGATTTTACTAACAGAACTATTAATCTCTGAGTAAAAATAAGTTAATGATGCTGCCCCATGTAACTTGACTCTAAATCTCAGGTGAAAATTGTAATTTTGACCTCCCTCTACAAAGTAGTTGATTACTCTGTAAATATTCAACCATGACATTTAATATTTTGGCTCTCCTCATTATACATGCCGGGGACCTCTGGTCTAGTTGACATGGAACGACCCTACAGTATTTATTGCACTTTTTCAGTTCACTATGGTTAATACCTAGGCAGTAGCATTCATTAAAAAAAGTGTTGTAAATACCATAATATACTATAACACAAATTTTTATGAAATAATACACCATTAATAACGATTCACTTCAATGATTTGGTATGTTTGCGTTTATTGGTACTTGAACTGTACCCCAGACCACCCTCTTTAAGAGCACTCGGGTACAGTTCGTGGGTGCACACCCAAGTTCAGAAGACAGCGTTCACATCATCCAAATATACTAAACTCAGTGAAATCCGGGTCACACCAAAAGTGCTAGCACAAAAGCAGTCTTACAAACTGCACCTATAATCATTCAGTTTAATTTCACAATTGTTGGAATATCTTTCAAAAATCATGCATAAGCAATGTAATTATAAAGGCTTTTATAAAATTCGCACAGAGTTGTGTTGTCAGCTAAATGACAGGTTTATGCAATATATATATATATATATATATATATATATGTTTATAGTCTTTAATGACATTTCCTTTTTATTTTTTTAATTCTTAGATTCGAAACATGCTGCTGATCAGAGTTAGATATCAGGACTCCAGGAAATTTATCAGACTTCAGGATGGATTCACTTTTGCAGACTTTGTTAATGAAGGTGTTTTTATGTATTTATTTATTTATTACTTCATTTTTTTTGTTTTGTTGTTTCTTTTTAATACATAAAATGCTCTCCATGTTTAGTCCACAGTAGGTTTGGCCTACCACCTGAGACAAATCTACAAATTTATGACGACACTGAAACTGAGATAGACGAGGACATTTTACAAGATGTGCTCATTGAGAGACCGGATACGTCACTCATTATTGTTAGAAGAGAGAATGAAGGTACAGTATGGCATTGCATTCCTGTTTTGTAACAAATAAATTGTTATTAATATTGTAATAAGTTCTTGTGTTTCAGAAATGCTATCGGATGCAACAAGCAGCTCTTGGACTGACATTTTGTCACTTAGTCATTCATCATGCGAACTTGACCAAATGCCAGAACGCCCTTACAAGAAATCTAAGACAGATGATGCAGCAGCTGAGGCAAAAGAGGTTACTTTTTCATTTAAATTTAGTACGTTTTACTTTTTAAATACATTAAGTGAGTAAAATTGATCGATGTATAATGTTTTTTTTTTTTGTTTTGTTTTTTTTGAAGATGGTTCGTAGTGCTCTAAAGCAGACAAGTGGAGGAGATGCTGTCCTTGCTGAATACAGTTCCAAAAATACACTTTCAAGTGAAATGAGACGAGTCCTAGTCAACATTTTGGTTGGACATATGGTGGAAATACATGGGTAAAACTGCTTTTTATTTGCTTTTAAATATTCATAGACAAGACAGCGTAACACAAAAGCTACGAAGTGAAGCCAGCATCACAATAGAGTTAGCTTCTGATAGGATGGAGCAAGCCACTTCCAGGCACCCAAAGAATACCAACATGTTTACCTTGTCTGGTTTAAGAATCTGTCTTTTCCTTTATTTTAGCTTGAAAACTGAATCCTCTGTCTGCCGTCATTTCCTCAATATTCGTGTCATTTTTGCTGTGCACTTTTGCTGACTCCTGCTGCACTGTGCGGCTCTGCAAAGAGTGCTGTATGGAGCAGACACTTTGAGGCAGCACAGACCATGTACTCACACAAATGCGGCCACGTCAGATTTTAACTCGCACATTCTCAAAAAATTGTTGCAAACGCAACCATTTTGGTCACAGTCTAGAGCCCTGTAATGTGTAGCTATTTTTGTGTTTCTCTAATCAAGCAAACCTGACTCAGCTTCAAAAATCATTTCAGAATCATCCTACATCACTGTAAAAGTTCCGACCCAGTCTTTGCAAAGTGAACATGCAAAGAAGATCAAACACCCTTAACAAAAAAGGTAAAACAGTGATATAGGATGATTTTGAAGTTGAGGGAGAAAACACAGTCATTTTTTTCAACATACCCTAACTGTCATGAGCTAGAATACAAAGAGTTCAGGGAGAGTAAGACAAGATGAGAATTAGTATATAAATTGTATTATTTGCCTTAGCTGGGATTGTTTACAACCGCATTTGGGATCGCTTGAAGCCGCATTTAAACTGCATTATGGAAGTTCAAACTTAGGGCACCATATCAGTCCATTATATGTGACCCTAGACCACAAAAGTCTTAAGTCTTAAGTCGCTGGGGTATATTTGTAGCAATAGCCAAAAATACATTGTATGGCTCAAAATTATTGATTTTTCTTTTATGGCAAAAATCATTAGAAAATTAAGTAAAGATCATGTTCCATGAAGAGATTATAGAAATATATGAAAACTTAATTTTTGATTAGTAATATACATTGTTAAGAACTTCATTTATACAACTTTAAAGGTGATTTTTGCACCCTCAGATTCCAGATTTTCAAATAGTTGTATCAACAATATTGTCCTATCCGAAAAAATCATACAATAATGGAAAGCTTATTTATTCAGCTTTCAGATGATGTGTAAATCTCAATTTTGAAAAATGGACCCTTATGACTGGTTTTGTGATCCAGGGTCACATATGGAGAAAAATCCTGAAATGTTTTCCTCAAAAAACAATTTCTTTATGACAGAAGAAAGAAAGACATGAACATCTTGGATGACAAGGGGGTGAGTACATTATCTGCAAATTGTTGTTCTGGAAGTGGACTTCACCTTTAAGTGTGGATGGGGAAAGACTGGCAGAAAAACAGTTTTGAAGGATCTCCAGCACTGAAGCCACTGGGCAGCTACCTGTGTCCAAACTTTTGCTCTCTGCACCATAAAGTGAATACTCTCCAGTTTAGAGCATAACATTTCCATGTGCAAGGAGCTCTAGAATTGGGAATGGTCTCTACAACCTTGGCTGAGAGACCCTCACTTAGGAACTGATCCCTCTCAGGGACCAGACCCACAGCTTCCACCTCTCTAACTGGGGGTGAAATATCATGCCCCCAGCATGTGTGAGAAGGTCACTCCTGGTTGGGATCTTCCATGGGAGGCGATCTAGGAGTGTTACAAGGTCTGAAAATCACACTCAGGACTGCCAGAATGGGGTTAAAAGTTAACAAGTTCACTTATCCCCATCCAAGGCTTCTTCCACATGACCAAGGAATGTGCCAAGCCAGCACTGCAGAGGTTTCATGTACACAGGCCAAAATGTATCATTGGACACTGCTGCCATGAGCTCTAACAGTCTCTGAAACTGTTTCACAGTAATGAACTGGCCTAGCTCGATTCTGGTCACTGCTGCCAGAATCGATTCGATAATGTGTAAGAGACAACTGTTGCCATTGAGTCTTGACCCCAAGCGCTTTATATGGTCAATGCCGTGCTTCCATGCTGTGCTTCCTTGCAGCTGGGCTACTATTAACCAGTCATATAAAAATTGAAAACACGGATGCCATAGAGCAGGCATGGGCAAACTCGGTCTTGGGAGTTTGCCCACGCTTGCCCTAGTGCAGGGGTGCCCAACCCTGTTCCTGGAGATCTACCTTCCTGCAGAGTTTGGTTCCAACCCTGATCAAACATTCCTGTCTGTAATTATCAAGTGCTCCTTCAGATCCTAATTAGTTGGTTCAGGTGTATTTGATCAGGGTTGGAGCTGAACTCTGCAGGATGGTAGATCTCCAGGAACAGGGTTGAGCACCCCTTCCCTAGAGTCTTAGAAGAGCCAAAGTGGCATTGATGCATTTTGTGAAAGTGCAAGGGCTTAAGACTAGGCCGAACAGGTACTGGTATGCTTTGGCCCTGAGAGGAAATCCCTATGCTGCAGAAAAATGGAGATATGGAAACAACCATTTTTTTTTTTTTTTTGTGAGAAACCAGTCTCAGGCTTGATTTGAGAAACCAGTCCTCAGGCTGCAAAATTTACTGGTAGAATCAGCCTATTGAGACTGACTTCAGGAACATTTTGAGTAATAGATTCTGTATCCAGTATACAGGGAGGGTGAACCCCTCATGACTGCAGTGTTATTAGGTGGACATTATGGTTTAGCAGCCTAATATTCCTGCTGCTGTTTGTACACTTGCTGTCATGTTTGTACACATGATTGTTGTGTTTTTGCTTATGTATAGCCTGTTTTTGCTCTTTAAGGAGAATTCCCACAAGGAACCAGAAGGAGATGTATGCTCTAGGTGTTGTGACTCTTTTCCCATCACTAAAGGATCCGTTTTCCAAAAAAGGCTATGTGAGTATTCTTAACTCAGGGGTCACCAGATCCCTCTGCAGAACCGGTGTCCCTGCAGAGTTTAGCTCCAACCCTAATCAAACACACCTGAACCAGCTAATTAAGGTCTTACTAGGTATACTTGAAACTTCCAGGCAGGTGTGTTGAGGAAAGTGGGAGGTAAACTCTACAGGACATCGGCTCTCCAGGAACAAGTTTGGTGACCCCTGCCTTAACTTGTGTATTGTATACTGAAGCTGTCTAGGTTGACCCTGTGAATAATGGATCTTATAATGTTCCTTGAAATGCCATAGGAACATTTTTATGATGCAGACAGTGGGACTGGATACATTGCATGGCGACTGAAGACTGTTCAGAGGAACGCCAAGAAGCGAAATAAGCCTAGCATCTCCAAAAGAAGTGAGACTGGCTTGAGTGGACCTTCTTGGAACAGATGTTCCAGCTCTGAGCAGCAGGATGAGGATACTTTAAGAGAGGCAATTGCCTTTCTTACTCATTCCACAGATGAAGCACAGATCTTACTCAAAATGAGGGAGACTTTTTACTATAGGCATAGGCTTGTTCATGACCCAAACAAGACGGCAGATATTCTGAAGACCTTTCCTACATTTCTAAACACTAAAGGACTTGTAAGTTTGGAGATTCAAACTGCTTATTCAAAGAATAATGGGCAATATTTAGAATTCTTACTTGTGCTTTTTTTTTTTTTTTAAAGTTGAATCAAGACTTCTCACTACTCTTCAGTCCTGAAACATCGTCCAAGTTGCTTGAAATGTGGGATACCACTTTCAAGGCAAAAATCATTGAAGAAGCCATAGGCTTGACTTCAACTGCTGTTGTGCGCTCACTTCTTCTGTCAGCAAACAACCAGAGAGACAGTGAACATTGTTCTGGTAAAATGTTATTTTCTCAACTTCATTTATTTGCATACTCCTTTAAACTGGTAGCCTCAAAGCATATGCCTTCATGAAAACATTTTCTGGATAAAGTCCTTGTCAATTATATCTCAATTTTAGACTGGGACAGTGACATGGCAACATTGCTTTTGCTGCTCCATCTACTACCACCGACACCTGGAAAGAAGGTCTCAAAAATTAGTGCATCAGATGCCATAAACAGGCTTGTGGTGTATCAGAAGGTAATGAGACTAGGAATGTGACTACTTTAAATCTTCCTGAATTTCCTAAGTTTTTCTTTTTCATTATTATGTGACTGCATCTTGTAAAATGATTTTCATCTGTCTCTTTGTAGTCTCGTTCCTGCCTTGAGCAACATTTTCAGAAACGAGAAGGAAGACAGCCATACCTCCTTGCTGTTGGCAGGAACCGCGATCAGATTGAGCACTTCTACATAGCTCTAGATAAGAATCTCATCCCCTGTCAGTCGGATACTTCCCTCAGTGCATTCGATGAGCTATTTAAAGCACACTTTGTTTTTAATTTAGCGTATGATGAGGCGCTCCTTCATTTTTACACTTTCATTCAGACAACAATCTACATGATTGATGTAGGGAACACCAAGGAGTCACCAAGAGTTAAGGAACTGAGAGCAAAATTACTGAATTAGCCATATATGTTTTAAATGAAAATCATCTTTCGTGATTGAGTAGCAACAGTTTGTGTCTGAATTTTATTCAAACTTTCTGTCTTTTTTAAGAATACCCCATTATGTTTTGGTGATGTGGTGCCACAAGACAATAGAAACTGGAATTTGTTGCAAATAATCAACATTGTCTTTTCTCCAGGAGTTCCTGTTGGCATGAGTGTATAAACATCTAATCAAAAAGCACCACCAGCTTTTCTAAATTTTGTACACCAATCAAGATACCTCAACAGCATTTCATGGTCCAAAACACAAACTTTTCAAAAATTCTCTTGCCAAGAAACATCTAATGTACACTGCATGTCAGTGGGGCTCATTAACATTTCACCACAAAGAGTATGGGCCAATGTAGTCAATTTTGAATACCAAGATGGTGGTAAAGAATTGTTGTGATCACTTAAAATTCCTGTGTATAGAAATATATGTTCCAATAATGAGGTTAGAATTGTTTCCATTGAATACAAAGTTGTAATGATTAAAAGAAAGAAATTCCTGTATTGTCCAAAATTGATTGATAATTATATAATTTAATATTTGTAGGCATTCAGCCTATGACTGATTTCAGTGAACACCACCATGCCTTTATAGTATGCAATGGTGAGGACCAATAAAAATTATCCCTTGCTTTACTCACCCTTCCTTCAGACAAATACGTTAGGAGTTTATTTATATATACAGGGTCGTAAAAATTCTGTCATAATCTATTATTACTGGTCATATTAATTATTAATGTTTTAATAATAATAACACATTTAATTGCTTTTATTTTTGTTTACATTTTCACTTTTAATCATGAACCTACAGGACATACATGTTGAGGAGAACAACCTAACTGAGACATTTTCATCAGTTATTTTCATGTTCAACACCACACAAACAGGGACAACGAAGGACACTGAAATATTTTTTGATTTTAATAGATCCTCATTTTTATGAAACAATATAAATTGTTAAATATCAGTCGATCTTTTGGTCTATGCGGTTTTGAGTTGATGCATAAACAGTACATAGTGCACCTTTGTGCTTTGTTACTTTTGATATGAAAAAGTCTCAGATTTCAAATTCTGTCCATTTCATTAGAAAATTCAACCAATAAATACCGTTTTAGTGCTCTTTAATGTGGTGTAATAGATCACTGTAGCTTAAAATGGATACTTGCCTGTGCAAAATAAAACACGTAGCAAAACATTCGTGACATTTTCGTTTTTGTTCTGGATCAAGTGCTCTGCTGCCACACTGGAGCGCTCTCACCACAAACTGGACAGGAGTGGGAATTACAGTTACAAATTGCAATAAGAGGCAGACTGAAGTTGGATGACCAGAAGACTAGCTCACTGAACAGCACAAAGACTGAAACTGGACACACTGGACCCAATAAACTACAGATCATCAGCAGAAGCAGAGGGACCTTGTGTATTCAGGGTTTTCAAACAACGTAAGTACCTGTCTTTCAGTTTATTTTTTAACATGCACATGAGTGTAAGAGTGATGATGCACTGAATGAGCAATTCTACACTGGACTGAATTTTAGGCAAAGGTGCACATTATAGTAACTTGACATTCATTTTGTATTTTCCTCAGTTATTCCAAGTTGTTCAAAATGATGATTTAATGCAGAGCATAAAATTAACAGCCTGCCATCTATAGTTGAATAAATATTTTTATTTCACATATTGAATGTTCAAAAACCATGTATTCTTTTGTTGTAAAATATAGTTATTAATGTCACTGTCACAAAATATACAGTGGCAGATCCTGACATAGGCAATACAGGCAACTGGCTAGGGCTTGCAGCATGCTGAGGAGTTGCATGAGGCTTTCAGACATGACTTCCTTCTCTTCTTTATAGTTCATTCATGGCATTATGTTAATGTTGAGAGCATATTAACATGAGAGCACATCCAGGTAAAGTGTAAGCGCAGTTCTCTCAAATATACAGTGTGCTCTGTTATTAATTGTCTCTGATCTCCATCTGATATTATGTGTTGTCCTGCGGACTCACAGATATGCTCGTGCGCCAGAACTCTCTTATCACATGGTTTTGGAAAGTATCAACCATCAGACTTCCACGATTGACCAATGAAATAACATAGTGCACCTTTAAGTTGTAAAGAAATACATATCGAATGTACAGCTTTCATGATGTAGCAACTTTTAGTCAGCCAGTTTTTTATGTATTTTTATTATTTAATAGTTATTTGAGTTAAGAGCTTATATAGTTCTGTATCAGTCTATTTAATGTTGCATCTTAATACTTTTTGGGAGAGATGTTTCTTATTTTGCCTAGAGCAAATAAGCCAGAACCAGTACTGCATGTGCATCAATATACAAACACACACAATCTGAAAGAAACTTTACTGACTTGTTATCATTTCTCTCTTTCCATGTGCTGCTGTGACATGAAGTTGGGTATAAGGTAACTGCGGGAGAAACTGTCTATCTATACAATGATCTTCCTAAAATAGAGAAAAGTGATGAGATACAGTGGATGTTTGGAGATGAAAACTCTCTCATAGCTGAAATCAAAGGAGGGAAAGTAAAGACAGAGAGATTCAGAGACAGACTGGAGCTAAATGATCGGACTGGAGATCTGACCATCAATAACTCTACAGCTGAACATGCTGGATGTTATAAGCTTAAGATCCACAGCAGTAAAGGGGACACAAACAGGATATACAGTGTTATTATCATAGGTGATTCGCTCCAATCAATGTAATAATAACCACAGTTCTTCCTCATTTTTTTCTGCAGGTAATTTAGTTAATCTGCTTAATGTTTAAACTCCACTAAGAGTTTATTCTGTAGATCATTACATTCTTTAAAAGTCTATTATTTAAGATTCAAAATGATTAAAGTTGCTATGTCACCTCGGTATTTCATTCAGCTTTTATTCATATTAGCACTCAAAATGTATATTATATTCTTATCCTCAGAAACACAACAAACTGTCTTTATTTTGAATTGATAAAACAATCAGATGATAAGTAACTTTAAGTAACTCTGTTGTTCACATGCACACACTCTAGGGGTAGGAGCTGACGGCGCAACTGTTTTTCGTACGTCTATGTTCACGCGAATCATTCATGATCCAGCTTCACTTACAGCAGAAGTGAGTATAAGGTTTTTTTTTTTTTGATGAATCTTTGCGATCGCCTTTCCTAATAATGTGCTAGTTAGCAAATTTAGCGGATAAACACGGCTGAATGCGGCTAATGTAAACAAGACCGTCTCTCCACAGAGAGAAGAGAGGGGCGGGGTGAGCAGAGCTCATTTGCATTTAAAGCAACCTTGACCAGAATAGGATGATCTCTGCAGAGCTGATTTTGTCAAGGTAAAAAGGTTGTTGGTTTACACAACCATTGAGAATTTTTAACCAAAGTATATTATAGACTTTTTATTAGGACCCTAAAGAATCATATCAGCTTGTGGACAATGGGCATCCGATGACCCCTTTAATCCAGATCTGAGCCACTCCAGGGCTGTCATTCTTTGCGGCATGTGTGCTGACTTCATCAGCTGTAGTGGATTTGAGTAGTGCATACTCAAAATATTATCTGTAAGAAATAATGCGATGTTCACTCTGAACAAAGTAAGCTTTTATAGCATCACAGCAGCATCGTAATCAGTAGCTGTGAAATATTAATCATATGATGATATCAGAGAACACTTTTATACACACAGGTTTAGCAGGTGATCTGCTTCTGCTCCATAAAACCATTAGAGAAACTCTGCAATCAGTATGAGAGGAGAAACAATGGAGACATTTGATAAGAAATGAACAACAAATGACCTGAAGACAGTTACAGGGAAGAGAGAGCACAGACAAACACTCACAGGATCTCATGACAAGATGAAACAGTTGTTTAAGACATTTTTAACATGTTATTTCTGTTGAAATTGACACCATTGCCTACTGGAGCTCAAAGTGTTAATGTTCAGAGAGAACAGCCAAGAACAGAGTTGGATATTCACATGCAGTAACACTGAATAAACAGGCATTTATTTTAACTGTTTGTAGTTTCCCTTCATTTTACTACAGGGCAGCTTTACATCAGCGCATCTGTCATTTTATTACTGAGCCAGTTTTGAAGAGTTTGTGGACTGAAACCACTGAAGATGTTTGAGGCTGTTTTGTTCTGCTTGTGTTTGTGGTGTCTGGTTGGTGAGTTAGAATTTTTTATTTATTTTTTTTTTTTTGTGTTTGTTTTTTATTGTTTCTGTTCTTGTGCCATGTAATACAAAATTACTGGTTAATTTAACCACAGAGGATCAACATTCAAGGTTGGGCAAATGCAAACCGACAGAAAAATCCAAACTCGGAGGTGACAAAGTTATTTATATATGCTGTTATATGAGAAAATCTGGTAACACTTTACAATACGTGTGCACAAATATGCATTAATTCATGCTTAACTAATGCAGAGATAATCATAAGTTAATATTTAACTCATGAAGAACTAAACCATTTCTTAATAATTACTGCATCAGCAACAAATGAACATTCTATATGATTCATAAAAAGTAATCAATAAATTGTTATTAGTTAAATGTGTCATAATGTATTAATTTCCTAATAACTTATTTTATTAACTAATAATGTAAATTCACGTGTTAATTACCACAGTGGGTTGAAGCCACGTATTTCATCTTCCAGTTGTCTGCTTTACTCAATCATTAGCTAATGATTTGCAAATGTATCATTATGTTATGACTTTACTTGTTGAGGTACAGAACTATTAACTAATTGTTAAGTAATATGTCATTGTGGTTATGGATTTAGAATTAGTTAGTCCCGTGCCTCAACAAGTAGGCTTCAGCAGCATTTTAGTCGAAAAAAAAAAAAAAAATCATATTCAGCAAATCGTTCTGTTTCTAAGTAAAAGCAAACATGGATGTCTGGACTATTTCATTTTGTTTCTCAAAGTCGTGAGTTAATATATTTAGACAACTCTTTAGTTTCATTTCCCCTTTTGTTATATTCAGACATGTTTCCGAGTTGCCAGCATTATGGATCATTTTCACAAAAGTTTCATGACCCACAGAATATTTTGTTGTATGAACATCTGAGTATGAAATATATATATAAAAAAATAACCAAGCATCTGCTTTTAAACAACAACAACAACAACAACAAAAACCTTTATTCTAGCTTAATGCATCCTTTTTTTTAGCAACTCTTTAATGTTGGCACGTTTCAAAAACATAACAAAACATGATACAAAAACAAACTAACACATTTTAAGCAAAAAAGCTGAGAAATTTGCTTGTCTTACTAAATCTGGATTGAACTCAAAACAACGATCAAAACATAGATGGAGTAGATCGAGTCCATCCTTCAGAGCATTTCATTTAGTAACATTAAACAGTTTTGATTTATCTGCTGTTTATTGTTGATGATTGTGTTATTTTACGTACAGTTTGCATCTGTGTACACATGATATCACTTGTTCCCCTTCAGTCGTTTCACTACAACGTTACATATGGGAACTCGCTTGAGAGTCCAATCATCTCCAAGCCTTATTCAAAAGGCCAATGAACATTCATGAACATTGGCGAGTGGTATTTGCATGCCGAGCCACTCCCCCGTACATACGGGTATATAAGATGGCGGCGTGCAATCACTCATTCAGACTTTTGCTTTTGGAGCCTCGTCTTCTGAGCCAAAAAAAAAAAAAAAAAAAGAAAAGAGTTCCTGAGTTCACACTCTCTCTGCTGGCGTGCTGCCGATCTTCTAAAAGAGCTTATACTAAAAGAGCGTTCGGCAGCCGCCAGCATAATCCTGCGGGCTGCCGTTTTCACGGCATTCAAGCCTCCCGCACTCCAGCGAGCCCCGCCCGTTGAGAGCACAGTTGTGCCGCGGTTCCTCCCTGGGCGGACCGGGATTTCAAAAGAGTGAATTTCTCACGGCTGTCGAGGACATCTTCCCGGTATGTCTCTCCGGCCGTGCGCTTCCGGGTGCGGTAGTTTCCTCGCCTCTTTGGACGGACATGATCGCTGTCTCACGTGCCTGGGCTGAGCGCACGCTGAGGCAGCGTTCACGGATAGTACATGCGTTCATTGCGAACGTATGTCCATGGCTGCGTTAAAGTCCCGCCGCTCAAAAAAAAAAAAAGTGAGTAGGCACCCCTTGTTGTCTTCCCGCGGTAAATCGTTGAGCCGTCAAGGTTTTTCGGCTGCCGCGGCGAGGCACTTGGGGGACATTCAGGTGACTATGCAGAATGTTCCGTCGGCCCCCAAAGCCCCGCGGACTTCTGCGTCACCGCGCAGTCCTGTTGAGCTGCCAGAGCAGTATACCTCCCCGTACAGCGGGCTGGGTATCTCCTTTTGCGCTCCCCAGGAGATCGAGATGTCTGCTGCAGCATCAGAGGGAGAGTCTGACGATGAGGCTGACGATGAGGCGGGTCGGTACCCCTCTGCGGTTGCCGCCCCGTCTGAGACGGATGCTGAACTGTCGGCTATGCTCCTCCGAGCCGCCAAGGAGATCGGTCTGGACGTGCCCAAAACACCTCCGTCCGATCCCTCTAGGCTGGATGATTGGTTTCTGGGGAGGGCTCCCGCGGCACCGCCGCGCTCTCCCCCAGTGCCTTTCTTCCCGGAGGTGCATGAGGAGCTGGTGAGGACTTGGCGAGCCCCGCACTCTTCTCGTCCACGTCCCAGCTCCTCTCCCCTCGCCTCTCTTGGCGGCGGTGCAGCCCGGGGTTATGAGGCGGTCCCTCAGGTCGAGCGCGCTGTCGCGGTGCATCTGTGCCCGCCCGGCGCTGCCACCTGGCGGGATCGGCCCCATCTCCCCTCCAGGGCGTGTGAGTTCTCGTCCGCTCTCGCGGGCCGGACTTACCACGCCGCTGGACAGGCTGCCACCGCCTTGCACGCCATGGCCACCTTACAGGTGTACCAGGCCAAGGTGTTGAAACACCTGCACGAGAGGGGTTCTGACCAGGGTGCAATGGAGGAACTCCGCGCCGCCACCGACTTCGAAGCTGACGGCGCGTTCCCTTGGTCAGGTGATGTCCACCATAGTGGTCCAGGAGCGCCATCTATGGCTGACCCTGGCCCAGATGGCAGATGTCGACAAATCACGGTTTCTCGACGCTCCTATCTGCCAGGGCGGCCTATTCGGCGACACCGTCGAGAACTTCGCCCAGCAGTTCTCGGCGGTTCAAAAGCAGACGGAGGCGATTAAACACATCCTGCCCCGCCGCGACATTCCAACCACGTCCGCAGGGCCCCAACCTCCGCCTGCTCGTCGCCGAGGGCGCCCCCCCGCGGCTTCCAAACAACCAGCTCTGTCCCCTGCTAAGGTATATGACACCAGATTGGCAGCCCGACGTCGAGCTGGCCGTGGCAGAGCAGCGCCGCCCGCGTCTCAGGGACCGGTCACCCGCAAAAGATCTGCGAAGCGTCCCTGACGCGGGCAACCCGGAGGTGGAGAGAATCGCTCTTTGGGGGATGACAACATTAACGTCCCCACTTCCGGTGGAGGGCCGGGAGCTGTCACAGAAAGAGTCAATTCTCTCACCTCCGGGGTTCAGGCCCCGAGTTCCCTCTTTGAGCAGTGCCCAAGAAATGTCTCCTCGGATTCGGACTCGGAGCCTGATGTCGCCAGCGCGGGAACCAGGGAAGAAGGTAAGCACTACTCAGTGCAGTCTGACTTTTCTCCAGGACGTTCTTCCTTCTGGGATCAGTCCCCTTCCCCTTCCCCCCCCAGGCTGCCCCACTGCGGTCACGTCGGTCAACGTCCCTTTGATACCCCTGGCGACCAGGCTGGGAGCCTGGCTTCAGCTTCCCAGCCTCTCGCGGTGGTTGATTCGGACGGTACGTCTCGGCTATGCGATTCAGTTCGCCAGGCGACCGCCCAGGTACAGAGGCGTCCTTTTCACTTCTGTCCATTCGGACACACATGCCGCTGTGCTTCGTGCGGAGGTTGCAGTCCTACTGGCGAAGGACGCAATCGAGCCTGTCCCTCCAGCCGAGATGAAGTCAGGGTTTTACAGTCCTTACTTCATCGTGCCCAAAAAGAGCGGTGGATTAAGACCCATCCTGGATCTTCGAGCCCTGAATCGGTCCCTTCTCAGGCTGCCGTTCAAGATGCTCACGATGAAGCGCATGCTAACATGCATTCGTCCCCAGGATTGGTTCGCAGCCATCGACCTGAAGGATGCGTACTTTCACGTCTCGATCCTGCCTCGACACAGACCCTTTCTACGGTTTGCTTTCGAGGGTCGAGCGTATCAGTACAAAGTGCTTCCATTTGGCCTCTCCCTCTCTCCCCGCGTCTTTACGAAAGTCGCGGAGGCTGCCCTGTCCCCTCTTTGGCAGACGGGCATTCGCATCCTCAACTATCTCGACGACTGGCTTCTTATAGCTCACTCGCGAAATCTGTTGTGCGAACAGAGGGACTTGGTGCTCCGGCACCTCAGCCATCTGGGCCTTCCGCTCCTGACCGCACTGGCCTCCATCAAGAGGGTAGGGGACCTACAAGCTTTCTCTGTCGACGAAGCGTGCCTAGAATTCGGGCCCGGCGATTCTCACGTCATCCTGAGACCCCGGCCTGGTTATGTGCCCAAGGTTCCCACCACGCCTTTCCACGATCAGGTGGTGAACCTGCAAGCTCTGCCCCTGGAGGAGGCAGACCCAGCCTCTGCGCTGCTGTGTCCAGTTCGCGCTCTGCGTATATACGTGGACCGTACTCGGCACTTCAGACGCACCGAGCAGCTCTTCGTCTGCTTTGGAGGTCAGCAGAAAGGGAATGCTGTCTCCAAACAGAGGTTGGCCCATTGGGTGGTAGATGCCATCTCCCTGTCGTACCAAAACCAGGGAGAGCCATGCCCCTTAGGTGTTCGTGCCCACTCTACACGGAGTGTTGCCTCATCCTATGCGTTGGCTCATGGCGCCTCTCTAGCAGATATCTGTAGAGCTGCGGGTTGGGCGACACCTAATACCTTCGCCAGGTTCTACAACCTTCGTGTAGAGGCCGTATTCTCCCGTGTCTTAACATAGACATCACAGGCGAGCGGGAGTCCGGCTGGTGTCGGCTTGCTGCGCCATTCCTAATGGATCCGTGCGCTATTTCCCTCGGTTGTTCCCTCCGGCGAACCTGGGTCCTCCATGCCCCGCAGTCAGGCCTAGTGCGGAGTAGTGCTTGTCTGTGCTCCGGTTGGGTCTCCTTCGCCCAGCAGGTTGTGGCAACATGTTTCAGTATTTTTCCACGGTCAGCCAGAGGGCCGATGTTCCCTCGTATATCCCTAAAATCTATGGATATATTGAATTTCTTGTGTTCCACATGTAGAGATTTCATGTGCTCCGCCCCCCCAACTCCTGCTTCAGTACAACTGGCATCCCTGAGGGGCCCCCTATTGGCCCCCAGGGCGTTGGGAAGGTTACGCTCATATCCGTCTGCTGACACGTCCGCCTGTTGGCACGCGGTGTGTTGCGTAACGCGACGTCTGGTTCGTGGCCTGTTCCATGGGTCTGTTCCCATATGTAACGTCGTAGTGAAACGACTGAAGGGGAACGTCTAGGTTACGTACGTAACCCTCGTTCCCTGAAGGAGGGAACGGAGACGTTACATCCCCTGCCACGACCTTACGTCGCGCTGACGCCGGGCTGCAGCTCGGCTCCTCAGCAAAAGCCTGAATGAGTGATTGCACGCCGCCATCTTATATACCCGTATGTACGGGGGAGTGGCTCGGCATGCAAATACCACTCGCCAATGTTCATGAATGTTCATTGGCCTTTTGAATAAGGCTTGGAGATGATTGGACTCTCAAGCGAGTTCCCATATGTAACGTCTCCGTTCCCTCCTTCAGGGAACGAGGGTTACGTACGTAACCTAGACGTTTTTGCTTCTTTTTCACGTCTTTTGATCTGGAGATCCAGTACACTTTCAGATTTGCAATAGCACTCCCAAGTTTAACAATACAGTTTTGGTCAGTAAACCCTTACTTGAGTTCTTAACGTCACTATTCTGACTTGTGAAATTTTTCACACTCAGGGTTTAAATAACAGGATGTAATTAGAAGAACAGAAATGGGTAAAACTGAGCAAACAGAGAGAAAACTGAAACCTAAACAGAACAAACATGTTGCTGTTATTCTCATGTAGAAATGATTTGTTAAACTCAGTTATTTTGGACTGATTAAATTAAATAATATAAATATGAAGCTCAACAGCATTAGTTTTGGTGTGACATTAAACATTAAAGTGTCCTTTTTATAGTAAATGTTTCCTATATAAATCACACTTAAGTGATTAATAGTATTTTAGTGAAGCATCAACATCAAGTGACTTCAAACTGTAATCAGTGAAAAACTGTTCTTCAGGTGTGTTTGGCGACTATCTGGATTTGAAATCAGTGATAAGGGGAGATTCAGTCACATTAACGTCTTTTTCTGAAATGAAGAATGATGTGATTCAGTGGAAGTTTGGATATGAAAACACTTTAATAGCTGAAGTCAATAAACAGACCAACAGAATTGCTGTCTATGATGATGTTCTTGATGGGAGATTCAGAGACCGACTGAAGCTGGATCATCAAACTGGATCTCTTACCATCACAAACACCACAACTGAACATGCTGGAAGTTATGAACGACAGATCAACAGTAGGAAACAGTATTTTAGTCTTGATGTCATTGGTGAGTTAAATATCACTTCCACTTGTTTTATTAATGCAAACTCTTAATAATTTTCTTACACAGTCTTAATCTGTGTTGAAGTCCATTCTGTTTGTTCCCCATGTGTGTGTTTGATGATTCAGTGAAAATATCAGTGAAGGAGGGCGATTCAGTCACTCTAAACTCTGGCCTCACTGAAATCAAGGATGATGATTGGATTCGGTGGGATTTTAAAACCATTGCCATAGCTGAAATCAAGAAACAGACCAACAGCATTGCTGTATATGATGAAGTTCTCGATGGGAGATTCAGAGACAGACTGAAGCTGGACAAACAAACTGGATCTCTGACCATCACAAACACCACAACTGAACATGATGGAGATTACAGGCTACTACAAATCAGCCACAAGAGTTTTTATTTCTATCTCAATGTCATTGGTGAGTCTAAAAATATTTACATCTGCTTTTTTTCGTTCTTGCTCTCGGCGAAGGCGGTTGCATCTTTTCCCTCTCCCTCCCCTATCTTTCCTTGCTGGCTTCTCTTGTCTCGTAATTGTTAGTTCTATCTCTGAGACTTCCTTTGCCCTGCTCTCCAAATAAAAAAGGAATTATGGATTTGATCAACTGGTCTCTGAACGCAACTGACACCATCTTCTCGACGAGAAGCCTGGGTTCGGGGGAACCCAACTATCCTGCAGGAACGTTTGCAGCTGGATACATGATGGACGGGTGGGAGAAGTGGTGCGTCATGTGTCTGGCTGCTCTGTCCCTGGAGGATATTGAAGATATTTATTTATTCAGAGCTTTGATAACAGGGTTTCTGCTGATGGGATTAGGTGGGGCCCTGTGGTATCGACGGTTGGTAAAAGCGGTCAGTGCGGCTCAAAACCCCACTAAGCTGGCCGGCTGGATTGAAACGGTGGTGGTCAGAGCTGTTAGTACTCAGACTGTGGTTATGGACCGCAAATTGGAAAACATCATGGAGAAACTAGCGGCTATGCAACGGGTTTTGGACAGACCTGGAGACCAGTGATGGACATTAGATATCTGCGAATATTGACCTAAAATTGACAAAAGATCTTTTCTCTTTCGGCTTCCCCCCCCACCTCGGCCAAGGCCGTTGCTGGAGACAAACAACTTCCCCCAGAGAACAAGATAATGAGACGCTCTGAATCCCTCCTCCCCGTTCCAAGGACACCTGTTGCAGACTGGGTTTTTCCCGCAGATGGGAATTTTCCTTAGACAAAGATGTTCTAAGGGCAGAAAGGAAAATGATTGGTTGACAGATTCAACCAATGAAATTGAAGCAGAGGCGGGGTCAGGAAATTTGGACGTGTGGAGGGAATACTTCAGACAGAAACGTTATTAGTGCTTCGTGGGAGGCATTTGTTGCAAGGTAAGTGAATTTACCATGTATTTTATATAAAAAATATTAATAAATCAACATAACTCTAACGTTTACTGAGATAATTAGCCGGCAAAGACGCACAGAACAAGTAATCATCGACTACATATCATATCATATGCATTTTCATTCAACTGCTTTATCAGTCGATCGCACCAAAGCTGCTTATGGGGTAGATTGAGTAAAACATGCTTTTCCAATGCTACCGCGCTGTCCGTGATACCGATATGAGCGACAACAGAACTCGTTCAAATCTCCGTGACATTTCATTAGTCAGTTAGCGCTAGCATTAACATTAGAGCTGCTCTCAGGGCAGGAGTACTCAATAGGTTTGTATTACTGTTATTTTTAGTGCGCTGCTCTCAGGGCAGGAGTAAGAATAACAGTACTAAACTGAATTATGTGCTGCTCTCAGGGCAGGAGTACTCAATAGGTTTGTATTACTGTTATTTTTAGTGTACTATGCGCTGCTCTCAGGGCAGGAGTAAAAATAACAGTACTAAACTGAATTATGCGCTGCTCTCGGGGCAGGAGTACTCAATAGGTTAGTATTACTGTTATTTTAAGTGTACTATGCGCTGCTCTCAGGGCAGGAGTACTCAATATGTTTGTATTACTGTTATTTTTAGTGTACTATGCTCTGCTCTCGGGTCAGGAGTAAAAGTAACAGTACTAAACTGAATTATGCGCTGCTCTCAGGGCAGGAGTACTCAATAGGTTAGTATTACTGTTATTTTTAGTGTACTATGCGCTGCTCTCAGGGCAGGAGTAAAAATAACAGTACTAAATTGAATTATGTGCTGCTCTCAGGGCAGGAGTAAGAATAACAGTACTAAACTGAATTATGCGCTGCTCTCAGGGCAGGAGTACTCAATAGGTTAGTATTACTGTTATTTTTAGTGTACTATGCGCTGCTCTCAGGGCAGGAGTAAAAATAACAGTACTAAACTGAATTATGTGCTGCTCTCGGGGCAGGAGTACTCAATAGGTTCGTATTACTGTTATTTTTAGTGTACTATGCTCTGCTCTCAGGGGTAACAGTACTAAACTGAATTATGCGCTGCTCTCAGGGCAGGAGTACTCAATAGGTTAGTATTACCATTATTTTTAGTGTACTATGCGCTGCTCTCAGGGCAGGAGTAAAACTAACAGTACTAAATTGAATTATGTGCTGCTCTCGGGTCAGGAGTACTCAATAGGTTTGTATTACTGTTATTTTTACTAAACCATGCACTGCTCTCTGGGCAGGAGTAAAAATAACAGTACTAAACTGAATTATGTGCTGCTCTCGGGTCAAGAGTACTCAATAGGTTCGTATTACTGTTATTTTTAGTGTACTATGCGCTGCTCTCGGGTCAGGAGTAAAACTAACAGTACTAAACTGAATTATGTGCTGCTCTCAGGGCAGGAGTACTCAATAGGTTAGTATTAACATTATTTTTAGTGTACTATGCACTGCTCTCAGGGCAGGAGTAAGAATAACAGTACTAAACTGAATTATGTGCTGCTCTCAGGGCAGGAGTACTCAATAGGTTAGTATTACTGTACTATGCGCTTTAAGAATAACAGTACTAAACTGAATTATGCGCTGCTCTTGGGTCAGGAGTACTCAATAGGTTTGTATTACTGTTATTTTACTAAACCATGCTCTGCTCTCTGGGCAGGAGTAAAAATAACAGTACTAAACTGAATTATGTGCTGCTCTCAGGGCAGGAGTACTCAATAGGTTAGTATTAACATTATTTTTAGTGTACTATGCGCTGCTCTCAGGGCAGGAGTAAGAATAACAGTACTAAACTGAATTATGCGCTGCTCTTGGGTCAGGAGTACTCAATAGGTTTGTATTACTGTTATTTTACTAAACCATGCTCTGCTCTCTGGGCAGGAGTAAAAATAACAGTACTAAACTGAATTATGCGCTGCTCTCGGTGCAGTAGTACTCAGTTGGTCTGTATTACATTATCATTATATTTATAAAACAGTAGACAATTTCTGTATGATTGATTGATCTTTTATTTTATTCTTCAGTTACCTGGAGGAGTTGCAAAATCTGGACAAATCAAAGGAGCTAACACTGAAGATCTGATACTGCCGAGTCCAAAATGGTGCAAAAATGGAGATGTATGAAAAATGGTGTAAGTTTGGTTCCACCTGATAAAAGCACATAATAGCCAGATTCAGTCGGTAACTGTTAATCATGGGGACGCAAACAAATTTCAACATTTACAGGGCCATCCGAATCCAGAATGTTGGTGTTTTTCTCCCACCACCCTCGTAAAAATTCTCAGCCAAACTACATGCTGTTTTTTAGACACCAAGGTTGTGTGGTCGAAGAAATCGATTCAAAATGAACTACAACAAAAATATTTCATAACTTCTCCAGCACAGCGGGTAGGAGCTGTTAAGAACAAAAAGACAAGAAAAGTACTTAAACATTTTAAATTAGTCATTATTATGGCAGTAATAGGTATGCAATACAATTTTAAAATATAGGCCTACAATTACATACATAAAAATATAAACCAAGCAGCCTTGTCATTATAGTCCCTCATGTCCACTGCGTTCTCTAAATTTTGAAAATACCCAAAATATCAAAATCAACTGTGGCGGCAGATCATTTTCTTATTTAGCGCCCACATTCTGGAACAATCTAGCTAACACTGTTCAGGAGGCAGACACACTCTGTCAGTTTAAATCTAGATTAAAGACCCATCTCTTTAACCCAGCCAACACAACACATTAACACATTTCTATAATTCAAGTCCATTAAAGGATGGTTAGGCTGCATTAATTAGGTCAACCGGAACTAGGAATAATTTTCATAACACCTGATGTACTCATTGCATCGTAAGAAGAATGGCATCTACACTAATATTAGTCTGTTTCTTTCTTATTCCAAGGTCACCAGATGATGGATCAGCAGCTAGAGACGACCTCTACATCCCTAAATGTCCTAAATGAGTCCTCTGCAATCTGACTTTGCTGCAACATGGAACTTTTGCATTATTGACACACTATTGTCCTATTAAAAACTGTTGCTTTGACACATCCTGTTTTGTTAAAAAGCGCTGTATAAATAAACATGATTGATTGATTTACCTCATGTAAATAAGAGGTTGCATGCAACTTATTTCTGCTAATCTTCACATTTCTCATGACACCTATCATTTTGAGAGATAAAATTTAAGAAAACCATTTCAGCTATAGTGGGTCTATTTTTGAACCTGAGATTTAAATAAATAACGTATTATTAAATTTAAATTTATTCTTAATCCAAGCATGTGACATTTAATGTATAGCAGACAACTATGTGACAGGCCATATGAGCAGTGCATTCCTGGGTTCATATGATCACACTGTGAATAAATCAAATCCATGAGTTTTATCACTGAGGTGCCATGTACATCAATTTTTACATATGTTCCTACTGTCCGAATAGGGCTTCTCTCACATTCACTTGGTGATACATAAATGTGATTACAAAAGGTACCAGTCAATTTTTGTGCAACCACTTAATGTTTCTCCCATGGACTATTGCAGAGAAATTAAGACTTGTAATTTTAATTATAACTTGTGAGTTATTTATTTTTTAATAATCGTGTTGTTAATGTTGTATCATTCAATGTCTGTTGTACAGATTGTTTAAGAACAAAATGAAAGAAATGTTGATTGAAAATAATCAGTTTATGGGTGCAATATTACAATAAAATAAGTTTAATTATGACTTCTTTCTTTTTTTATACAATTACAAATTACAAACAAATCCAGTGAGTTAAATGCATGTATAAAACACAGGAACGTTTCACAACAAAAAAGTTCAGCAAGATGTATTATTAAACTGCTGTAGTCTTAACTAGTGGATATCATCATTCCTAGAGGTTTTTAAGTGTTTTATTTTTGTATTTTTTATTTTTATTTTAGACATGAGTCAACAAATTTGAACAGGCTCCCTTTAAACCAAGCCCAAAGTCAGAGGTTGCTTTTCCAAATATCTTCTCAAAGCCAGTCTCTCAGTCTCCAGAAATCTTTGTAAGGTCTTCCTGCAACTGAAATGCATAAAGAATTTTGTTTCAGTTTACACCGACAGTCATAATAAAAGAAAAAAAGAATTTTACCTAAACTATTTAGTATGGGATATTGAATCATGAACATCCTCATTTTCATATATTTTCTGGACCAATTTCTTTTGTGCAAGAAACTTCCATGCCAGGAACACTACATCACTGACCATCTCACTGTACAGCATCTGAAATATAGCAATGTAAACAAACAGAATTACTAGCAAAATCATAAGATTAAAGATAAAAATCACTTACAACTCTGTCAAAATTGACAATTTCTTAAGGACATGTAATACATCCTTAAACCCTGCCATTCCTAGAGCCTACTATACTCTGTTTGGCCTCAGCTACAACCACAATGATTGAGGGCAGATCAGAGTAGACGTTTGAGGGAGAGCTAATGAAGTCCATAGGCTGGAATTATGCAAAAAAAAAAAAAAAAAAACCTAACCTAAGGTAATTGGTAACAGGAAGTGAGACTGGAGTTTCTGACACTTAATATGGGCACTTAAAAAAAAAAAAACAAGATTCTCAACTAAAACTAGATGAACTTACAAAGACAGTCCAGAGATTCCCTTTCTCCAAGTATGGACCAGTGATGACTTCTGCTTTTTCCAAGAAGTTTTTCTGCAAAGAGAACAAAAACTACATGAAAGAGTCAATGACAGGCCTATAGTCATACAGAAATACTTTGAGGTGCGTAGTGCATAGTACATGACAAATAACAGTAATACAAACCTACTGAGTACTCCTGCCCCAAGAGCAGCGCATAATTCAGTTTAGTACTGTTATTTTTACTCCTGCCCTGAGAGCAGCACATAGTTTAGTAAAAATAACAGTAATACTAACCTATTGAGTACTCCTGCCCCAAGAGCAGCGCATAATTCAGTTAAGTACTGTTAGTTTTACTCCTGACCCGAGAGCAGCGCATAGTACACTAAAAATAATGGTAATACTAACCTATTGAGTACTCCTGCCCTGAGAGCAGCACATAGTTTGGTAAAAATAACAGTAATACAAACCCACTGAGTACTCCTGACCAGAGAGCAGCGCATAGTACACTAAAAATAAAGGTAATACTAACCTATTGAGTACTCCTGGCCCAAGAGCAGCGCATAATTCAGTTTAGTACTGTTATTTTTACTCCTGCCCTGAGAGCAGCGCATAGTACACTAAAAATAACAGTAATACTAACCTATTGAGTACTCCTGCCCCGAGAGCAGCGCATAATTCAGTTTAGTACTGTTATTTTTACTCCTGCCCTGAGAGCAGCGCATAGTACACTAAAAATAACGGTAATACTAACCTGTTGAGTACTCCTGCCCCGAGAGCAGCGCACAATTCAGTTTAGTACTGTTATTCTTACTCCTGACCCGAGAGCAGCGCATAGTACACTAAAAATAACAGTAATACAAACCTATTGAGTACTCCTGCCCTGAGAGCAGCTCTAATGTTAATGCTAGCGCTAACTGACTAATGAAATGTCACGGAGATTTGAACGAGTTCTGTTGTCGCTCATATCGGTATCACAGACAGCGCGGTAGCATTGGAAAAGCATGTTTTACTCAATCTACCCCATAAGCAGCTTTGGTGCGATCGACTGATAAAGCAGTTGAATGAAAATGCATATGATATGATATGTAGTCGATGATTATATACTTGTTCTGTGCGTCTTTGCAGGCTAATTATATCAGTAAACGTTAGAGTTATGTTGATTTATTAATATTTTTTATATAAAATACATGGTAAATTCACTTACCTTGCAACAAATGCCTCCCAGGAAGCACTAATAACGTTTCTGTCTGAAGTATTCCCTCCACACGTCCAAATTTCCTGACCCCGCCTCTGCTTCAATTTCATTGGTTGAATCTGTCAACCAATCATTTTCCTTTCTGCCCTTAGAACATCTTTGTCTAAGGGAAATTCCCATCTGCGTTTTTCGCACTCCACAGGCTTACACGCACACATACATACGTACATAGCTACAGATTGACAATCAATGCCTCCCCCAGCATCCCACACCTTTGTGTGCTTTTACCCCCTGTGTGGGTAGGCGGGTCTGTGACCAGCGCTCTTCTAGGTGCAGGACCGGATGGCTGTTGCCTACATTGGACTACTTCCACATCCCCTGTCCCCCTCCCCTGTTGCAATGTTATGTCTATGTTTATGTGCTTATGTGCTTTTCCCCTGATCTCACACTGCCCTACTTGAAGGACAGTCTGGGAGTTTTTTTTTTTTTTTTTCCTTTTTCCTAATGTATCTTATTTTCTTATTTTATATGCTTCCCCTCGACTGACCTGTCTTCCCCCAAAATGTGATGTTTGTGTATGGTCGGAGGGGTCCAATTTCACTGCATGTAACAGTGTATGTGAAAATTAAAGGCTTCTATCTATCTATCTATCTATCTATCTATCTATCTTAATGACAAAAGTGAAATTCATTCATTCACCATTATGTTTTTTTTTTGTTTTTTTTTTTTGTTTTATGATATTGTTTATGTGGCAGAACACAGAGGTTTAACAAATTAAATGTCATGCCTCTTTGAGATGGCACCACGAGGCATCCAAGAAAACAAACAGACAGAGACACAAACTCCATTTGATGAATTTAGAGCATGTTTAACTCTAACTTTGAGTGTTTGTGATTCTGTGTGAGGATGCCTGTGAGTCTTACAGCCAAACACAGAGCAGGATGATGCCAGGATCGCTTTATTGTCCAACACTCACTAAAAAACCTTTGTTGGTCAGGTTCATAATCTGTACAATCAAATTGGTGGGCAGGAGGAATATTCCCGACATGACTTTGAGGTGGTCTTATTCAAATAACTAGCCCAGTTACGTAAAAAATGGCAGCAAAATCAAACAGCATGCCAGATGACACCATTTCAGACACAGACAGTTTATAACAAACTGGCTGTAAGTTTTCTTTCAGCTTTTCTGAGCTGGCAGACACAGCAGAAACTTAACTAAATGCAAGAGAAAGCTAAAAAAGTGAAAATTTCATCTGTTGTCACCTTAAAATTACAAGAAATGAGCTTGTAAAAAGCGTTCACGTCCTCCTACAGCTCGTTATTACAGCTCGTAGGCTGGGAGTTTTCTGAGAGTTACGGCTTGTACCATTTGACTGCTGCACTAAAAAAAATGGTGGCACTTCCAGTAGTAAAATGTAGATAAGCAGTTATTTTGTAATATTTATGTTTTAAAAATCATGTAATTGACTTTTGCCAATGTAGACTTATTTCTTAACCCATTTAATCCCGCCGGTCACAATAGTGACCGTAAAAACGTTTTTAATTTATAAAGCTTTACAATCTAAAAATAAAGGGTCTCAATTAAATTTGTGCAGTTTCACATGATTATTGCAAATTGTCACATGACCAGAGCTGTTTATTTCCTGTTTGCACCTTGAGAAGATGATGACTGCATCAAAGCTCCAAAACAAAATGGTTTAAAATATGTATAAAGATACAACAAAGATTTTTGGTTCACATTGTCTTTAAGGTGTCTAATATTAATAATTCACGCATATTCAGTTTTGTTGAGTGTGGTCTTAGAATGAGTAAACATATTGATGGTCACAACAGTGACTGGTGGGATAATTGTGAACTTAGGTATACAATATAAATCCAATTGCAGTTGTTGGTGAAAATTACACTAAAATGTTGCAATGACAAAATATTGCACTAAATAAAAAAAAAAAAAAAAAAAAAAAAAATGTAATATGAACATAACTGAAAGACATGCAGCACTGAGTTAAAATGCATAATTCCCAGCTCTGAATACACGTGTTGTCATCTCAGTATAACGGGAATTATTCAGTGACATGAACGCAGTCTAATTTCTGTAATCTTGAGATGAACACATGACTTTATATTCAGAGCTGTTCACATCCTCCAACCTGTCACATTTATTTAAAATTCAAATGTTAAACTATTTAATTTAATAAGCCATCATAATCCGTTTGTCTGTGACAAACCCTGTTTTGTTTATTCTGTGTGTTTGGTGATACAGTGCCAGTGCTGGAGGGAGATTCAGTCACTCTAAACTCTGATCTCACTGAAATCAGTGATGGTGATGAGATTCAGTGGAGGTTTGGAGATGAAAAAACTTTAATAGCTGAAGTCAATAAAAAGGCTGACAGATTCAACACATATGATAATGTTCCTGATGGGAGATTCAGAGACAGACTGAAGCTGGACAAACGAACCGGATCTCTGACCATCACAAACATCACAACTCAACATGATGGATGTTATGAACAACACAACAGTTTTTATAGCAGGTCGTACAGGAGACTTTATTTATTTTTTGTTTCACCATCTACAGTGAGTCAAATATCAGTTTCATGTGTTTTATTTATTACAGTTCAATCTAAAGAAACATTTTTTCATGACTAATTACAATTTACATTGACAGCCAGGTTTATATTTAACTTTCTATTAAATGTTCTTAATCATCCTGCTTAATCTCGATGTTTGTTGCTTCTTCTTGATCTTCATTCCTCCTCATTTATCTTTATTCTCTCATGTTTTCCAGCTCGTCCGCCTGTTCCTGTCATCAGCAGTAACTCTTCACAATGTTCTTCATCATCATCCTCATGTTCACTGTTGTGTTCAGCTGTGAATGTGAGTGATGTGAGTGTCTCCTGGTTCAAAGGAAACAGTTTATTGTCCAGCATCAGTGTGTCTGATCTCAGCATCAGTCTCTCTCTACCTCTGGAGGTGGAATATCAGGATAAAAACACCTACAGCTGTGTGATCAACAATCCCATCAGAAACCAGACTCACATCTCAACATCACTCAACTCTGTCACACGTGTGCAGGAACGACAGAGCTGATTTTAGTTGATGTCTGCACTGATATTAGCTTTTTGACTGAGCTGATCTCAGTTTGATGTTTTTATTCCTCAGACTCCGCCCACTGTTGTGGTTCTACTGAAGCTGTGATCCGATTGGTCCTTTCTGCTCTGGTGGGCGTGGCTACTGTCATTGTTCTGCTTTATGACATCAGATCCAGAAGAGCTGAACAAGATCAAGCACAGATTCACACATCAGGTGTGACGATGTCATTTCTCACAAACTGTTTTTCCAACATTAATATTTGTGAGATTTATTAATTTATGGCTTGATATGTTCATCGTTTTCAACTTTAAAGGTTCTTTAAGTGTTTTTTTTTTCTTAAAGCAGATTGATTATTTGAACTTTAAAGGTTTTCAGTATCAGATTTTTTAAATTTATTTTTTCTTTTAGTGTTTTTGTCTCTTTCAGTATCAGATATATTAAAAAAAGGCTTTGATTGTATTTTTACTACTTTTTGTTTTGTTTTTGTTTTTTTACTGTGTTTTCACTTGCCTTTATCAATAAAGTTGAGGTTCAACAGTCTCTCCACATTATTACATTTATAATGTCGAGTGCCTTTATTTTAAAGAGCTCAGCAGTGCATCACATATAGAGCTTTACATCATTAAAATATTATTTAAAACATTATTTGTACATGTTTACATTATTACTAGCTCATTCATTTTCTTTTTGTTTTTCTATCTTCAGTATTTGTGATGTTATCCAGCAATTGTGTCAGTTACTTAAGAAAGCCACTAGATGTCATTGTGTTAAGCATTATGCAACTAGCAATGCAGACATGTCTCAACAGACTGAAATATTTTATTCAAATTACTGTACCAGGAGTGAACTCAAACTAAAAACAGCTTTTTGTGAAAGCGACATGTGGATACCTTGAAACCACCAGGAAATTTGAGGCTACCGGTAAATGTTGACTGCAACTTGCACAGTTTTGGGCAGCAATTTGAGTTAAACATGGCAGGAGTGTTTTTAAGTGTCTGTAATGTCAGCAGACTTCCAATACTGTGTATGTCCCTTGATAGGCGTGTTTTGAAGGCCTCATGGCCTAAATGAGTGTGAGAGAAAAACACTCCCAAAGCATAACGTTTCCACCTCCATGTTTGATGGTGGGGATGGTGTTTTTGGGGTCATAGGCAGCATTTCTCCTCCTCCAAACACGACGAGTTAATGCCAAAGAGCTCGATTTTGGTCTCATCTGACCACAACACTTTCAGCCAGTTCTTCTCTAAATCAATCAGATGTTCATTGGGCCTGCGCATGTGCTTTCTTGAGCAGGAGGACCTTGTGGGCACTGCAGGATTTCAGTCCTTCACAGCATAGTGTGTTACCAATTGTTTTCTTGGTGACTATGGTCGCAGCTGCCTCGAGATCAATGACAAAATCCTCCTGTGTAGTTCTGGGCTGATTCCTAATCATTCTAATGATCATGCAAACTCCACGAGGTGAGATCTTTATTGGTTTTGTAGACCATTCCAGCCTTGTGTAGGTCTACAGTCTTGTCCCTGACATCCTTGTACAGCTGCTTTGTCTTGGCCATGCTTTGGAGTAATCTTTGTTGGTTGATCACTTCTGGGGAGGGTGACTGTGGTCTTGAATTTCCTCCATTTGTACACAATCTGTCTGACTGTGGATTTGTGAAATCCAAACTCTTTAGAGATGGTTTTGTAACCTTTTTCAGCCTGAAGAGCAACAACAACTCTTTTTCTTCAGAGATCTACTTTGTTTGTACAATGATTCACTTTCACAAACAGACTTTAATAGATCCCTGATTTTTAATTGTCATCCTATTGAGTGAAAACACTTCTGAACAGATAGACTCTATTTTCATATTTCATCAAAAAAAACAAAAAAACAAAAACAGCAGATGGCGCTGTCGGTCAATTTACACTAGTCTCCTGAGACCCAAAACACCCATTTACATTTTCAGGGAATACAGCAGACTAATGTGAGTGGGGAACAGATGAGTTTCTGTCTTACTATATAATTAACCATTTAGATGTTTTCACAAAGCGACCCTATACTACAATGTCAGTGAAATTCACAATAAGTGCTGTATGTGTTAACATGATTGATCAGTTCAAAAATAAGTAGAGACATGGCTAAACATTTAACTAAGCAGTCTTTCCCTATAAAAACTGATCCATTCTCCGTATCCTCTGTTGGATCGCGGGATATAGAATATACACATATGTTGATACAATTGTTGTACATTCAAAACAATGCAGGAGTATAATAACAATATATCATGTCACAATATATTGTAATACTAAATTACAAATGTATTATGCAGAGTGACAATATTGTGTACCAAAAATGAAAGCTTAGACAATTTAATTTAGTATCAGATATGGTAATATCACCCAAGAGGTAATTAATTATCAACTTAAAAAACTGAAAACAAATCACATTATTTAGTACAATATCTAAAACATTTGTGCAATCATATATGTATAAAATAATTATGTATTTTTTAGCTAAGCAAAATGATAAATATTTATCTTCTGGTGTCACTTTTGTCCTGTGAATTGGGGAGAAGGATCAAGTTCACACTGATATAATAATAAATTCAGCATTTTGATGAACAGTGGTTTATCAGTATTTCAGTAAGATTTTAACAATGATTAAACAATAATATTTGGGGTTGAAGACCATGCCAGTGTTCTTTTGTCATGTTTTCTTGATGACCATGAAAAGAATTAAAATACAGATATGAGCATAGTATCATTAGAAACTGCAATGGTCTACTTTTAATTGCATATAGTCATAATAACAAAAACAATGTGCTTTTGTAAAATAAAGAAAACAAATTGTGTGTTCTCTCTGTCTCTGGGAACTTTCTTCACAGGCACATGAATAAAACAACCTGAATCTCAGTGAATATGTGCCTCACATACATGTATACATATATGTATAAAAAAGCTTGAAATGTGTACTTTTAAATAACCGAAATTAAATTGAAAACAAATATTCTCTGATTATATAATCTGGACAGTAAGGACTCTTCTCAGAGTGACTCAGATGAAGAATAGAGATAGAGCCATGTAGGAGATAGAGCCTCTAATATAATTCCTGACAGTAGATTTTGATTCTTAACTTCATGAGTTAAAATGTTGCTCAGATATATATAAAAAGCTACATATTTTTAGATGGATATTTCCAAACGGGCTATTATCCAACTAAAATCTGTATTTAGAGTAAAATATTGGTTGAAATATGAAATATCTCCTTGCAGGCCACTTTTAGTTTTAAATGTGGTGCAAGGCATGTATATAAACTATGCTATATGTAAACAAATATAATAATAAACTATGAAACCCTTCTGAAAATTAAAGTTGGTTTTACTATAGTAAAAATGTGGTAACCATGTTTTTTACAGGTTAACATTTCTTTAATGGCAGCTTTACTACAAATACCATGGTATTTATTTATTTAGATTATATGTTGGTACATTTACATAGCTGAATCACAATAAAGCTCACCTGAACTTAAACTAGTTTGATTATAGTAACCTATTTGTATAATTAGATTAGCCTACTAGGTTGTCTATGCATAGTTTTATAATTATTCTTTATACTATATTTCTCTCCACTGTAGGCCATGCCTCAACATATAAAGCAGAATTTCAATAAATGTTCACAATAAAGGGGTTTCGGGTCTCAGCAAATTAGTGTAATTGACTGACAGCACCATCTGCTGTTTTTGGGAAAGGAAGTTGCTCAGTTGCATATGTGAGAAAATCTGCCTGCACGCATTTGTGAGATTCCTCAGAAAAAGGCAACTGAGTCTCACAGATGTAACACACAATACATTTGTCCATACCACTGCATTTTCTCTCAAATAGAGTTTTGTATTTGCGAATCACTTTACGTTTGTTTGACAGTTGAGTTTTTCTTTGCAAAGCAGATTGTTTATTTGCAAAGCGCTGGATTTTGATTAATATTGGCACAAAATTCACTCTATATACAAAGGCTTGTTTACATCATAGATAATAATTTAGCATCAAATGTTACATGGCAAAAAATTAAAACATTTTGATGTCGATGAGAGTCTTGTGAGCCCAGTGCCGTTTAGTTTCGCTTTACTCATTCATTCATTTTTGGCTTGACATTTCTATTTTGTATTCACTATAGCCTAATTTGTGTTTTCCTTTATAGTTTGATATAAAATTTTATAGCTACTAATTTTTCATTCTTGTTCTGTAATACTTTTAAATGTAACGTTTGTTGTGGATTAAGAACTATAAATAGACTATAATATTTATAAATGTTTTGTTATATTTATTGGTATTTAATGTACATACTGTACACACGAATGCCATTTTTTGCAAATATAGCCTAAGGTTAAAGGGTGTTTTTAGAGTCAATTAGAGATCAATTTCTCTTTCATGAGTTTACTTCATCTTTTTAGCTGGGTTTTGTTTCTCCGTGTCGTAAACTCTAGGGGCAAGGCTTCTAAACCGGGGTGTTTTTAGGGGCGTGATATTTAAATGACTATTGTTCTCAGCTGCCACATTTATCAAAGTACGGTCATTCGTACAACGGGATTGGCGGCATATGAATGTTTCATGAATCACACGTGAACTCTGTCATAAGTTGATTTGTGCACTCAGATCTGCGCTCATTTTTATGTTATTGATAAATGAGGCCCATTATCTTTAATGTGTTCCCGCCCGTGAGCGGCTTGCACTCTCCAATTTACCCTTAAAAGAAGAAGAAGATTTCATCCAAGGGAGGAGATCAATCTGATAAGTAATATTTCTTTTTTGCTTTAGTTAACGTTAGTTAACCCCCCCCCAAACAAAAGAAAGAAGTCAGATGTCAGAAAAAGCTTTATTGCCAAATGTTTACAATCACAAGATATTTGACATACCGACAGGAGCTGCCATTGCAGAAAGTGCGTAGTGCAAACATAGATTACATGATACTACATAGGAAATTCACAAAAAAAAAAAAAAAAAAAAGAGATATAAGTATAAGATATAAGATATAAGAAAAACAGAAAAGTATAAAATGTATTATATTACATTAAGGCACAGAATAGATGGATTACTCTTCAAGATGCAGGAGAAAACATAAGCTGCAGAGGTGTTTATGCATTCACACATATACTATCATAAATTACTCATTCACTTCATTGACAATTACGCTGAGATCAAATTCTTTTAAAACCAAAAATACAACTTCCAGTGTTGAGTAATGTGGTTTAATCAATGTACTTAAATGTAACTGGATTACAAACAGTGTTTGAAAGGTTACATTGGAAATGTAATAGGTTACAAATCATAAGTTGCCTTATTTAAAATATAATATGTAGTGTAATTATTTCAATTACTTTTTTAATGTAAATAATGTAATTACATTACAAATGTAATGTAAATAAATTATTACATTTGATTACTTTTTGATTACTTTCCTAATTGCATTATAGTCTATTTGTGTGTAATACTCATAATGCCTTGTGAAATTGCTACTGGAAAACAAATTGCTGCTGTTGTGAATGTTTTAATATTTTACTTTTGTATTTATTATACATTTTGTGTGGTATGTGCTGCTGTATAATAAAATAAAGTTTAACCAATTCAATCCAATCTAAATTTGTAACAAATGTTTAAAACCCATCATTTTGAAACATTTAAACCAGGCACGGTTAACCTTACAGAAACACTGATTACTGTCAGACATTGAAAACCCTTCATCACTTGAATTAAGATTTAAGTAATTTAATTTTAAAGCACAACCACCACAAAATCTTTAGCCAGTTTTTTTTTTTTTTTTTTTTTTTTTTTTTTTTTTTAAATATATAATACTTGTACAGTCATTTTCCTAACTGTAATTTAATTACACATTTTTTTTTTCAGTAGCTGTAACAGATTAGTTACATTTATTTTGTAATTAAACTGAAACTGGAGCACAAGCCTATATACAGAAATTAACAGTGCTTAATAAATTTTACAGATAAAAATGTCAGAAATGTAAGCTCAGTTAATAGAATCAGGACACTTATTCTGACTCACAAGCTGAGTACAGGCAATCATGTCACTGTGCTCTGTTAGATTTTGTTTTTTTTTTTCCTGACTTTTACAACAAGTGCCGAGGAAGGTGAGGAACACAGGTATGAATATGATGCCATGGACGGCCCCAAACAGAATAACTAAGAACATGATTTTAAAGAACGTCCTGAAGATGTAGCTTTTGGCAGCTGCAAGCACCACCACACCTGCGATAGTGGACACGGCACCCTGAACAATCGGATAACCCAGTTTACTAATGGCATCCGTGGCCTTCTCATTTGCTGAGGATTTTTCACTTGACACAAATGCATAGGAAATGTGAGCAGAGAAGTCCACAGAAAACCCGATACAGATAACAAGATTAATCATAGACACAGAGTCTAAACTAACATCCCATAATGCCATGAAACCAGCCACTCCCACGATGACAGATGCGATGGAAAATGTCACCCAGATAGAGCAGAGTGGGTTTGGGATCAGCAGGAGTGAAATGACTAACATCGCACATGTAGCAACAAAAATATTTTGGATTGTATTACTGATGATGACGGCATATTGGTCGAAATAGATGAATGCAGGGTGGAACACAATCAGATCAACGGGTGTCTGCAACTTCCCACATTTTTCTGCGGTTTCTCTAAATGCATTCAACATGTTCTTCTCATCGATTGCTGTCCGGATGTTCACTGTCTGAACGAACATACGTGATGCATGAATGTGATTGTTAGTGAAATTAACATCTTGACTAAAGCCAGAATGATTAAGAAATGCAGTTAAATGGCTTTTGAATTGTGCTTCATTGTCTACATCAAAACGAGCCTTTAGCCCAAACTGCGTGTATATATGAAGCCAAGAAATAGGTGGAATGTCTGGATCTACCATTGTCAGATTTTGAAAATGTTCCAAACACAAGTCAAGACTTTTGCGAGCAGTTGGGTTCCAGTACTGAAAATGCTCATTCTTAATAACTAACATGACATTAGGACCAAAATCAGAGAAGAATTCATCCTCATTGTCATAGTAATCACCAACATATGAGCCGTCTGCCGCTAAATGTTTCAGATTTAGACCTTCCTGCATTTGGAAGCATCCATAGATACTGACTGCCAAATAGCCAGCATAGATCAGACACACGAGCGCCTTAACCCACACTCTTGTCAGAAAAGGGCCATAATAGTTTTTAAAGAATGATTCCATTGGCATGTCAAATTCTTTATGTGTGTCTTTATCATACGCCCCACCAACACAACAAACATTATCATCACCGGTGGCTTCTGGGACTTTCATGCAGGTCAGCCAGTGTCTGTTTCCTTTCTCTCGCCTTCCGTTCAGGGCGAGACACGCGCCGAAGAAGGTGATGTTGAAGACGTAGCAGAACAGAAGAGCTGTGCTGGTGTACATGCAGAAAGACTGAACTGAGCGGAATGGAGTGAGGAGACCGATGTAGAAAGCCAGCACATCCGTCAGTGTGGTGATCGTGATGGACACGCCGGCCTCCTTATACGTTTCTGCTAAGCGAACCTCAACGTCTTTATTAACTTCAGTCTTCTGCCAGCAGGAGATCATAATGAACATGTCATCAACACCAACACCTGGAGGGAAGCAGAGACTGTGAGACTGTGAACATGTGGGACGCCTACTAGGCGAGGATATGAATGACACTTAGGCTAGCCACACACTTGAAGATTTTAAGGCCTGATCTGTACCCTTGAACGATCGGGGGGGTGTGGCCTTATTCGAGGTTTGTCGCAAAAAAATGTTTCCAAAAAATCCTCTATTGTGTGGTGTCATTACGATTATTTAACTACTCCCCATCGAGACGGAGCATCCCCAAACTCAAACGGTAAATATCAAATTCTTGATCGGGCCGCATCTGACATGATATCCACAACAGAACACATCACCCTTTTTTTTCTGTTTTGTTTTTCACTGTACAACAGATCACATGCCAGGAGAGCCAGCTGATGACATTGACTATTCTCAATTTGTTTTTCTTCTCTCATCACGTTTGATCTTGCAAGTCTATGTAAGATCTTGTGTCACTGCCCTAAAATTTGGTTGAAACTGTCTAAGATTGTGGTCTAAAATAGTTAGTGGTCGAAAATCGTCTACTGTGTCCCAGGCCTTACCGAGAATCAGAAAGGGAGCTGAGGCCACAGTCATGGCAAACGGCATCCCACAGAACAGCAGTAGTCCAAAGCTGGCCAACACTGCCATACCAGCAGAGAGGACGCCAAACGTGGCCACCCACACCTTTGTCCTGACACAGTCTAACCTGTGGAAAGGCACAATGGATAAATTACATAGCAAGCATTAAAATTAATTGTGCTTATGTGATTATTTTTAATTCTTTATACCTTAAACAAGACAGAACCGAAATTGTAATGGCCAGGAAATACGTCAAAGAGAAGAGGGGGA
This sequence comes from Labeo rohita, assembly GCF_022985175.1. Classification (NCBI taxonomy): domain Eukaryota; kingdom Metazoa; phylum Chordata; class Actinopteri; order Cypriniformes; family Cyprinidae; genus Labeo; species Labeo rohita. Next base: position 66,039,593 of record NC_066890.1, on the reverse strand, counting down.
TGACAGAGTCTGAATTGGTCTCCAACTCTTTCTGTCTTGATACTGATGTAAAATAAGACACATGGACCTGTGGAAAAAAGAACAGTAAAACACTGTTCCATATAATTGTGTCATGTATGTATACACAAGAGTGTTTTATTATATCGAATCACAATGTTGAATTTATTCTTACAATTTACAACAGGACATGACAAGTGTAAAAATTAAACAAATTCAGTTCATTAACTCGGTACATTTGAATTGCTGTCCAAATTACTTTTGGTGCTTGACTAGTTGGAGATGATTAGATTAATGTCACATGAGGTGCTTTTGCACAAAAAAACGGTCATTAGGTATCTGTGTATGTGTAGATATAACTCATTATTTACAACCATTTCTTTTACTTACCATTTTCTGTTCTGTGTAGTTTGAGAGGAGTTTTAGAAAGCCATTAAGCCAGTCAGAGTTTTCATTTATCTTCTCCTCATCTAGAAAATAAAAAAGCCTGACTGCTTTTGCACTGGATATCTTTGAACCATCTGGCTTTAGCTCTACACCACCAATACTTGTTCCCAAAAATGTGCCATTATTCATCGGATATGTTAGAGTTAAAGAATCTACTTTAGTAGCATTGTAATTTAACATGTCTAAAATTGCATTTGACATGCACCTTCCCTTTGTTTTGGCACAGAGGTTTTCAAAAGTGTTTCCTGTCTCTAAACTTTTCACTTGTCTGTCTAACTCAATAATTTCATTAAAAGCTGCTTCAGTTAATATACTTTTTCCATGCAAGCCTGTGATGATCAAAGAGGCATAAGTGCCTTCAGACGCAAGCTGTAACTGAGAAAACTCTTCAGATTGTGGGAAATTTTCCACCACAATCGCCCTCTCCAACTTGGCAGGTCCATTGACAGGTGTGAACTGGTCTTCAATATCATTTGACTCCCTCTCTTTAAGAAACTTGAAACCAGCTCCAAAGAAAACAGCTACACACATAGTTAATAAAAGAAACACACATGGATGTCTACCAACAAAACAACCAAGTTTTGCAAAGGCCAGAGCCAGAGGCCTTTCGATGCAGTCTGTTTTGCAGTTTTCCATTGTCTAGTTTCACTTCAGCAGTGTTGTCCTTCTTCAAAGCCTTAGCAACACCCTTTGTAGCGGAGAACCTCTAGCTTGTTCAGATCCAGAGAAAACTGGTGACTCCGGCAAGTGAGTAAGGGCTTGGAGAGTTACATCCAAAAAAAAAGGTTAATAAGTTGGGTCACATCTGTGAGCAATTGTTGTCTGAAACAGAGTAAAAATTGTGCAAATTAGAAAGAATGTTACAATCCTTTAGTGAAATTGCTAAAGATATGAAACATTTCTATGCTGAATATAAACAAATACACAATTGTCAGAAATATACTGACAATTCCACAATTATGATAGCGCAGCATGTCAAAATTATCTTAATGTAGCTAACAGATCAACATTTATTTGTTAAAATTACAACAATGCAATATAGCATGTGTCTTGAGAAACTAGTATGTTACATACTACATAGATTAACACATTGGGCAAATACAAACTTTCTAGATTACTGCAACAAGGTGTCTACAGATGTAAACAACTTAAATTTAAGAGTTTTTAAGACCTTTTTAATACCAAACCTGTAATGGAAATAGATGCTATATTACATATGCAAATGTAACATTTAATGTGTTTAATGTAAAAGGAAAACAAAATATCATCACTGTCGTAAATCCTACTGGGTCATTTTGTGTTGAATCAACCAAATTTCAGAACCTGAAAACCACTGTTTGAGAAAGCTGGAACCAGCTTGATGAAGAATTTTGTTTTCCTTTAGTGAAGTCCATGTCCCAAAGAATTCAGGCTGACATAAAAGCCAGTGGAGGAGCTACAAAGTACTAACTGTGTGTTTTGGTTGATGAGTCCATAACTTCTTTCTTCAGAATGATTCCAGAATTTTTTTCCTCTACTTGATATGGTAAACAACTTTTCATTAATTAAAGGAGTTTAATATAAGTTGGTTAAGGTATGTTTTACATAACCAGATTGTTGAATTATATTATATTATATCTGTGATTCATTTATTTGTTTTGAAGTAAAAAAAAAACTGAGTAAACAACATCTAAGTGTGATGATTCCATATTTTTTGCCAGGGGTTGTAAGCACTGCTTTGTTACGCATTTACACGGTGGGAGGATGAAAAGTAAATGCCATCAAAACTTTTCTGAAGGCAGTCAGTTCCCCCTTACACATTATTACAATTTATTTAATTATTCTTTCACATAATTTCTCTGAGCAGTTGGTCTTAATTTATATTTTCACACAAACTGAAACCTATTCTGAGTGTTCTGCCTGCGTGAGACTTAAACTAACTTAACCCTGAGCAGTATTTGAATCAGAAAGAGCTTTATTGCCAAGTATGCTTGCACATACAAGGAATTTGTTTTAGTGTCACAGGCTTCCAGTGCACAGAGACAACAACAACACACAATCAAAATAAGATGAGAATAATAAAAAAAAATACACATATGTAAATATAAATAGAAAAATAATAATAAACAAATAAATTGTATAAACAATTGTGCTACAGATGATAGAAAAGGAATAGTATAGAATGAGATGCCGGGATGTACTAGGATGTAGGTGGTAACAAATAAATACAAGTTTTTGTACATTTTTATTGCACAACTGGGGGGTTAGCATTTAACTGTTCATAAGGTGGATTGTCTAGGGGAAAAAAAAAACTGTTCTTATGTCTGGCTGTCCTGGCAATTGGGGCTCTGTAGCATCAACCAGATGGCAAAAGTTCAAAAAGGGGATGACTTGGATGTGAGGGATCCAGAGTGATTTCCTGAGCCCTTTTCCTCACTCTGGATGTACATAATTCTTGAAGGGTTCAGGGGAGCGCCAATAATCCTCTCAGCAGTCCGAACCGTTCTCTGTAATCTTCTGGTGTCTGATTTTGTAGCTGAGTTGAACCAGACAGTTATTGAAGTGCACAGAACAAACTCGATGACAGCTGTCGAAGGAAGTAAAACCTTTTGGAAGTACAACCTGTCCCACTTCAGGTTCTGGGAGATGATGGACCCTAGGAACTGTCTCCACTGCAGCCACAGTGCTGTCCATGATGCTGAGTGCAGGGGGGTTTCTATTGAAGTTTATGATCATCTCCACTGTTTTGAGCGTGTTGAGCTCCAGGTTGTTAAGACTGCATCAGACATCCAGCTGCTTAACCTCTTGTTTGTAAGCAGACTCATCAGGGTCCTGAATGAGGCCAATAAGTGTGGTGTCATCTGCAAACCCGCTCTGTTTTGTTGGTCCATCTCTTTACGGTCTGCACTATAGGTTTAGCAGATTTGAGTTTTTGCCCATAGGTTGGTATAAGATGAACCAGGCAGTGATAGGAGAGTCCCAATGCTGCCTGTAGGACAGAGTGATATGCATCCTTAATTGCTGTGTAACAATGGTGCACTATATTACTCTCTGGTGGGACATGTAACATGCTGTCTGTATTTTGGCAGTTCACGTGAGAGATTAGCTTAGTTAAAGTCTCCAAGAATGATAATAACAAAGTCCGGGTGGTGTTGTTCTGTCTCTGTGATCTGATCAGTGAGTTTCTGTAAAGCCAGGCTTACGTGTACTTGCGGTGGAATGTACACACTTACTAGAACAAATGAGCAAAACTTTTGCTGTGAATAGAATGGTTTACAGTTAATGAAAAGTACTTCTAGATTGGAACAGCACATCTTCTTTAACACTATTACATCTGTACACCACCTTTCATTGATGTAAAAGCACGTCCCGCTGCCACGTGATTTCCCTGTTGATTCTGAACAGCTGGTAACGCAGCAGATGAAGTGCGCTGTCCGTCGTGGTGTCATTAAGCCAGGTTTCCATGAAACACAGAGCAGCAGAGTTTGAAAAATCCTTATTTGTCAGAGAGAGCAGGAGGAGTTTGTCCGTTTTGCTGTGGAGAAAGCAGAGATTTGCCAGATGTATGCTAGGCAGTGGCGTTTGAAATTCACGCTGTCGATCCTTAACAAGTGCGCCGGCTCGCTTTCCCCGTCTGTGCGTCCTGAAGCATTTGATCAGCTCTGCTGCTCCGCCAACCACAACATTTAGCAAAACGTCCGAATAATCAGAAACCGGTAGGAGATTTTGAGGTGTGCTCTGCCGAATATTCAGGTGAACATGGTAAAACAGATCCTCAATATCATTTGACTCCCTCTTTCCAAAACTGACTCCCAAACTGCGGGTGAACATGGTACAGAGCCCCTGAGAAAGGAGATCCATCTCAGAGGGACGTGCCAGGGAGGGGCTGTTGCGAGGACCACGAGTTCCGGAAACCAGGTCCGGGTATGCTAGTACAGGGCAACCAGCAGGACCTGTTACTCATCCTCCCTAACCTTGCACAGTGTCTGTGCGAGAAGGCTCACTGGAGGAAACGCATATTTGCGTAGAGCCTGAGGCCAGCTGTGTGCCAGTGAGTTTGTGCCAAGGGAGTAATACAGCTGGCAGTGGAAGGACTCGTGGGAAGCGAACAGGTCTACCTGGGCTTCCCTGAATCGACTCCAGATCAGCTGGATGGAGTCGCCATTCTCTGGAGAATATGAGCTGTGCATCGGCTGCATGATTGTGCTACTCTCAGATGTGAATGGCACGCAGTGACTTGAGCCATGTCTGACTCCAGAGGAGGAAATGGCAGGCAAGTTGTGACATGCGCCGTGAATGTAGACCTCCCTGCCAGTTGATGTATGACACCCGCAGTGTTGTCCAGACCAATACATCTTTGCCTCGTAGCAGTTGCCGGAACTGCCGCAAGGCGAGGTGCACTGCCAACAACTCCAGGCAGTTGATGTGCCAAAGCAGTCGAGGCCCTGTCCAGGACCACGAGGCTGCCTGTCTGTTGCATGTAGCACCCCAGCCTGTACTGGAGGCACCTGTCGTAACAACAACATGTCAGGACACTTGTTCTAAGCGCACCCCGGCCCGTAGAAAAGCAAAGTCCGACCAGGGGGTGAATGAGCGGTGACACATTGGTATGATGGTTGCACGGAATGTCCCGTGGCAGCACGCCCATCTCGGGGAGTGTAACCAGTGCTGTAGTGGTCTCATATGAAGCAACCCATGCAGTGTGACTGCGGATGCCACATGCCCCAGGAGCCTCTAAAACTGTTTCAGTGGAACCACCGTCCTGCCTCTGACGGAACTCAGGCAGTCCAGCACTGAGCATGCTTGTTGGTGAGACGTGCTGTCATACTCACAGAGTCTAACTGTTCACAGAGATTCTGTTTACAGAGGAGAGTTTGCTCTTTTCCCAATTGACCTGAAGCCCCAACTGGCTGAGGTGCCGGATCACCAAGCCTCTGTGATTGCACAACTGCTCTCATGACAGGGAAATGATCAGCCAGTCGTTGAGATAGTTGAGGATCCTGATGCCAGGAGGACAGCAATCTCCTTGCACAAGACAGGAGCGTCTCGGACTGCCACCGAAGTCTTGAGAACACCACTAAACTTGGCGAACTTAATCGCATAGCTGAGTCGAATTGTGCCAATGAGCCAGAAAGACGATTTTTAATGCACAAAAAGTGCTGATGTCTGTGCATGATTTTAATTTTAAGTTCTGCCCAAATACATTTTGTCCATAAAGTGGGCATCATATGGTGTGACATTACAATATATATTTTGAACGGGCAATAATTTGGAAATCATTATGATGAAGAGGTCCACACTCAACCAGGAAGTTGCAGTGTCATATCTGGAGTGGTTTGGAAGGTCAAGAGGTGAGTTCCTACTTAATTTTTAATTAAAAAGCTCTGTTTCTGATATGCTTACTATTGGTCAATGTTTTGTGTCTTATGGTGTGACATTATTTACATAAAAACAAAACACTTTTTTAGAAATGTTACTTGATAATCTTGATTCTTGATAATCATTACTGCCATGTGGCAATTTACATGCCAGGGTATAAGCAAGCTGTTTTTAGTTAACTAAGAGATTAGCTTAACTGAAAAAAAATGCCATATGGTGTTTTTTCCAAGTCACACCATATGATACATTTGTCACACAATATTACATACACCTTTTTTTTTTTTTTTTTTTTTTGTGATAAATAAATAAATAAATAAATATTCAAAACATATTGAAATAATTTAATGGTGAACACTGAATTACCCATACAATTAATGTATTATCTTTCAATTTTATACTTAATTTAACCATGTTTCAACATGTTTGCCATGCTTTGCATATTAAAAGATGTGATTCTTTGTCTGTGTCAGGCAGAAATGTCAAGTAAAGACAGGACACGAAAATACAGGGAATGACTCAATGTTGAAAATGCAAGGAGAGAGGAGTTCCGAGGGAAAGAGGGAAAAGTAAAAAGATTATGCCAGTTCACACAGAACAGACACCTAATATCGGGAAGGATGTAGGCTACAACCTGCATAGAGTAACTTCATCACAGGATACTATTATAAAAATGGTGAAGCTGAAAATTAATGGTTAAAAAAATATATATTAATCATTACAAATTTTTCATTACATTTACATTTAGTCATTTAGCAGACGCTTCAGAGTGACTTACAAACGAGGACAATAGAAGCAATCAAAACCAACAAAAGAGCAATAATATGCAAGTGCTATGACAAGTCTCGGTTAGCCTAACGCTTTCATTTTTTTTTTTTTAAATGAAAGAAAACAAGTAGAACAGAAAATAATACATTACTCATACTCATTAACAGGTATAAAGAGAAGAAATGAAGAGAACAACTCAAGGCATTCAGTGTGCACCACCAGACTTTTACAGCTGTGATCAAATAGTTTGTACAATATCTGAGCCAGAACCTCTTCATTATCGTCATTATCCCATGAGTTTCTGTTATAACTAATACTATAAATGTCTATGAACTAAAACATTCGACTAATTGTAAATTGATAATATTTTTACTGTTTAACAATTGCAATTGTTACAACACACACTCTCCTCTATTTTTAAAATGTTCATGTTGAAGGTTCTTGATGTGAGATGGTGATTGATTTACTCAGTTTCATAAAAAACATTTTAAAAGTTTTAAAACAATGTTAGTATGTTTGATGATTTTTAGTCTTATTAATGTTAATTGAATTGAATTCACTGAATGTTTAATTAATATAAAATGCACTTTTTGCATTGACAAATTGTGGTGTTCATCATTTAGTGTGACACCATCATTTGTAAGAATTGTGGCAAAAACACTTGTTTAGCTATAAAAATCATTTTAAAAAGTCAGTGGAACAAAAGAGAAATAGTATCAGCAAGCATCACAAGCATTTTGTTAGATTTATAACAGGGTTTGTCAGAATCAATCTAAAATACCTGAAAAGGGCTGAGGACAGATGTCCTGATGGCATGACGATTTAGAAAAAATAATACAAAATCTATTGGATCTACAAAAAAAAAAAAAAGTTTAGTCTTAAGATAGTAATGATAAAGATTTATGGTGAAATTAGTTACATAAACAGAGTATATCCCATTTTCATTTTAAATAGAATAACTTTCATGTCACACCATATGACAATTTTAAACTTTTTTCAGGCTTATGTCAACCACTCAGGTACAAAGTAAAAGCAAACAAATTGTGTTATTTGTTAAAGCCCTACACCGGTTTATGCCCAGAAATCTAGCTTGTTAGGATGTGGTATGACCGCTAGGCCACTGACACTACACCTGCCGTTCACACTTAAGAAATAGGCTCACCTAAAAACAGCCTTAGCGACTTTTGTTTTTGTGTGATGATTTATGACTTACAGATCCATTTATGGCGGTTATCCACTTACATTCAGCAGATAGAAATATTGCATTATATTGATTTTGTCAGGAAAAACAATGATCTGCAGTCGGTTGCATCAGCTGGGCGTACGCCCGGTTGTAAGACTAAGCTGGACGTAAAATGCGCTTTAAGTCGTGCGTAGAATTTATACCCGTTGCACCATCTCGGCGTAGTGCTACGTCTGAAACTAAATCTTACGCCTAGTCAAAGGTAGGCGTAAAGTGAAAAGTCACGATTTGCTCGGACATGATTCGTTTTTAATTAATTGTTGCAGACGCCAACTGTAACGTTTATTTTCTTTTCGGGTAGGATAATTGTGGCCTATATAAACAATTATTATAGGGAAGGGTCAAGCAACACATGCAAGCAACGCGCAAACTTTGCGCAAGAATTATAAAAGTGAAAGTAAAAAAGAAACTACGGCTAACGCTGTATTAACGGCACAAATTCTCTCACAGACAAGAGACGAATCTACTTTACCATGCTGATAACGGTATATATCTGTTTTAAAGTATTTCCTTAACATTTCTATTCGAAATCTTGCTGGACAATATAAATGCTTGGAAATATTTAATGTCTCATCATTTGCAGCGTTCCTGCCATCCAATAATCACAGTAAGTTTTGTGCTTACTTTTTAATCAGAAATAAAGTATCAGCTTTCAAATTCTGTCAATTCTATCACAAACTCTACAATTTATAATAAATGTGTTTTTTCAGCCACATAAAGATGTCACGAGGCTAAAATACACAACTGTCACGTAAATTCACATTTATGTCAGAAAAGACATTGTACATAAAATAATTCATTATTACATTCATTACATCATTATATTATCATTAAGAAATATTTCGTCAATTAAATTATTTTGCGGTGGCTTCACTTGTTATGATGTCTTGAGCAATTCAGTTTTATATTAGTAGTTGTACAATTGCAGCATGGGTGTGGTCTTATAGCTGTCACTGCTGGAGAATGTGTTTGCGCGGACGCGCATCGTCTGCGCCGGGCGTAGTTGCGCCTGGTCGTGGTTTTAGCTGTTGCAACAAGTGTAAATATTTATCGTAAAGTTGGACGTTGCAAAGCCCAGCGTAGGGCTTACACCCAGCTTTTTTACGTCTAGCTGGTGCTGAACACTATTGTGTAAATTGTGGCTGTACTTTACTCAGACATTACATCCCACCCACATCCCTCTGATCAGCATGTGGTACATTATATTACTATAATTCAAAATCTTTTTGGAAACTTAAACAATTTCTTACAAACTTCTGTGATTTGCTAAAATACATATTGTATAAAACACATATCGTATACAATATTTGTATATGGGTAACGGAGAAATTACAATTAGCTTCAAGCTACACATGAAAATTAATGAGATTAATGTAAATGAGTAATATATTACATTCTTTGAGTAACTAGCCCAACACTGTAGATACGTTATGTGACAAACGTCAGTATAATATAATATAACATAATATAATATAATATAATATAATATAATATAATATAATATAATATAATGCCGAGAAGACATTACTGGACTTACTGGATGATAACGGTTCTGCTCCACGGTCTTGCGTGTCTTCTAAAGATTAACTTAGTTTCGTTTTCGTCTTCTTCTCTCTTTGCCTGACGGGTTAAAAAAACCAGCTTCTGGTGCACTACCGCCACCACAACTGAGCTGGATGTGAAAGACAATCGCAAGTAATTCTTTATTTAGGGGTACATTTCATGTCAGTCAAAAAGTCAGGAAATCAGTATTCTTTTTTGATAAATAAACTAGGTGGTTGAATAATAATAATAATAATAATAATAATAATATCACCTTAATATGCTAATTTAATTATTTGCCAAGCTTAGGCTCTAATGACTTTTTAAATATGTTAATTAAAATTTACATTTAATTCATTATTTTGTCAACTGTGTTACTGACAAATGCTGCAGGGCCATGCACAAATATTTTGAGGGGCAGTGGCCCAAACCAAAAAAGGTGCACTAAGGGGGTGGGTGCTGATTAATACAAATTATCCAGTTGTTCAGAGAAGACAGCACACTCTGTAATAATTTCAGACTTTATTGTACATGTTTTGATAAGAGTGGGCTCTTCCTCACTCTCCGAGCTTGCTTCTGCCTCATCTTCAATGGAAGTAGGGGAGAGCAGGGTGAGTTGAGTGGGTAAGTTGACTCACCCCCTGTATCTTGGCAGCTGTAGACTTTTACTGTCATGTGACCATGCATTTTGGAATCACCTATCATTTCTGCCAGACTGTGAGAAAAAGGAGAAAAACATGGGAGGAGTGGAACTGGAAGGCACCCATTTACTTTAAAAACTGTTTTTGGCTTGTCAAAGTAACATTTTAGCATAACAGATGTAATGGTTGTTACATCAAAACAAATTTGTATGTAAAATTAAATTACCTAAATCCCCTTCTAGATTAATTAAAATCAAACAATATAAAATTTTTAATTTAAATGTATTTATTAATGATTTCATTTCTATAAATTGGGATAGATATTATTTAATTCCTGATGTACAAGATGCTTGGAATTTTTTTTAAACAGAATTTATTAATGTTGTGGACAAGCATGCTCCCTGGAAAACTATTAGGGTTAGGGGTAGTCATCTCCCTTGGATCAGTTCTGGACTTCTTAGTCTCTTTAGGCAAAGGGATAAAGCATGGTCAGTATTTCGTCAGACAAGAAGTAATGCTGACTGGGAAGTTTATAGACAGTTGAGAAACTTGAGTAAGACAAAAGTACGAAATGCAAAATCTACTTATAAAGAAGGTCTTTCTCAGCATTTTAAGAACTCTAAATATTTTTTGGAATACAACTAAAAACTTATTCAGTACTTCAGATAAACATTCAATTAATCAAATTAGAGATAACAATACAGTATTACATGATTCTTTATCGATTGCTCAGACATTTAATCAGTATTTTTTTTTATCAGCTCTTATTTGAATACTGGTACTATTTATGATAATTTATCTTGTAGTAGTTATTTTAATTGTAGGTTGATTTCACCTATCAAAGTTCAGGATGCTATTAATGAATTAAGTGGGACTAGTGGTGTTGGATTGGATGGTATTGAAAATAAGTTCTTTAAATTATCCTCTCATATTCTTATGTATCCACTTGCTGAGTTATTTAATTTGTCTTTGTCCACATGTGAGTTGCCTGCTATTTGGAAATGTGCACGTATTACTCCATTGTACAAGGGAGGTGATGTACTTGAACTTAATAATTACAGACCTATATCTATAATATGTTCAACATCTAAAGTTTTTCAAAAACTAATATATAAACAACTTTCAGATTATTTAGGTATTAATAATATTTTATCACCATATCAATCTGGCTTTAGGTCCAATCATTCTACAACTACTGCACTGCTTAAGTTTACTAATGATGTGTTTTCAGCTGATGATGATGATGGTAAACTCACAGGTGCGATTTTTCTTGATTTATCCAAAGCCTTTGATTTAGTTGATCGATATTTACTTTTAGATAAACTTCATGCTATTGGTTTATCTGAAAATGCAACTAGGTGGTTTAATTCATATTTGCATAATAGAAAACAGTGTGTAGTATTAAATGGGAGTAAGTCAGACCTTTTGGTTCAACAAAGAGGCGTGCCCCAAGGTTCAATACTAGGACCACTTCTTTTTTCTATTTATGTTAATAATGTACCGTTAATTTCCAATAATTGTAAAGTTGAACTTTATGCCGATGACACGGTCATATATGTATCTAATTCTGATATTTTACAAATTCAGTTATCTCTTCAGTATGATTTTAATATTTTACAAGATTGGCTTTTGGACAATAAATTAGTACTTATTAAAACTAAGTCTTATGTTATGATTTTTGGTTCTAAACAGAAACTTAAATCTAAAAGTAATTCTTGTGTTATATCATGTAAAGACGGTACTTCTTTGCATAAAGTTGATACTATCAAATACCTTGGAGTATGACTTGATTCTGAACTTTCATTTAAATCACACATTAATCATATTCTACGTAAAATTAATTTTGGAATTAGTACATTACATCGATTTAGATTGTTTTTCATATAGTGGTTCTAAGAAACTTGCTTCTCAACTTATACTTCCAATTTTCGATTATTGTGATGTTGTTCATCAATCTGCATCAAAATTAGATCTTGCGCCACTTAACACAGTATATAATAGACTTTGCAGATTTGTTTTGGGATGTTCTTTTTATACTCATCATTGTATAATGTATGATGCACTCCAGTGGCCATCTTTGCATACAAGACGACATATTCATTGGCTTCTATTTCTTTTCAAATGTATTTATTTTAACTATCCTAGTTATTTACAACAATATTTTGTACCTTTTTCTTCAAATTATCAAGTTAGACATTCTGTTCAGACCTATTTCTTTGTTCCTCGTGTTAAAAAAACAATTGGTAAAAAAGCTTTTATGTTTAAAGCTCCTGATTGATTGGAACAATTTACCTGCGTATATTCAAACTACTACATCATTTAAGATGTTTAAGCAAACTTTGTTTTCACAGTTTGCTTTGGTTTGTTCATGTTATTATTGAAAATGGTATGGTACTGTTGTTTTTTTTTTTTTTTTTTTTTTTGTGTGTGTGTATTGGATCCACTGATCTGTGTATAGTGTATTTTGTATTAGGTTTTGTTGTATATTTGTTACTAGCTTTTAATGGCTAGTTAATCATTTTGTGGTGCTTTTTTTTTTTTTTTTTTTTTATCATTTGTGTTTAGTGTTGTTTAAAGATGCATTGTTAATGTGTGTTTTGTTTTGTTTCATGTTGCGATTGTATTGCATTGTGTTTTGGGACCCCCTCGAAAACGATATGGTACATCTCAAGGGGTTAATCCTAATAAAAAAAATAAATAAAAAATTATCCAGGTCTAAAAATATTTATGATAAATATAGGTGATTTAGCAACATACAAAACCATGCAAATCATTTAGCTAAATATTAGCCTAATAGTTACATTTCTGAATTATAAACTGGTATTTTAGTGTGATATTGCTGGTTTAGTTTATGGGAACGTGATAATATGTAGTGGCCACGAGATATTAATTCGTGGGAATGTCATATTGTGTCATAGCCACAAGATAATTTTGTCGAGGTAACGTCATCCTTAAGTTCAGGGAACAACATATTTTTTCTCGTGGTCACAAGTTTAATGCGTAAACAAACCTGCGTGACCATAGTAACTTGGGATTATCAGAGATGGATTTATTAATATTTTATTTTAAATAAAGAAATTATTATATTAATTATTATGGAAATTAACACATTATTAAATGAATATATTAATTCTTTTTGTGCATTGTAGACAGCAATCGAAAGTTTATCATGAATAAATGTTACATAAAGTACATCAAATAAAATAGGCCTACAAAACATCCTAGTCTTGTAAGTCCATTAACTGATCATCTTTTTTTCCATATTATTATTATTATTATTATTATTATTATTGTTATTATTATTATTATCATTATTATTGGTTATATTTTTATATTCATTTTTCCCCTTCATTTCAATCTCTTTACTTAATGTAAATTATAGCCTACTGTAAATGCTCGATATGCCAAAAAAGCTTTGATTATGCTCTATGACTGGGATTTTTACTGGAATGCAGTTTAAAGGTTGAATTTAACATATATTTTATTTTATTTCATCTAATTAATAGACTAGCAAAAAATCTAAAGTTGAAAAAGTTTAAGGCAACAAGCTTCAGAAGATTATTGAGTTTTCTCAACTTTTGATTTTTTTTGCTAGTGCAGCTTCGGGACTTGTTAGATTTTACTCAACTTGAGTTTTAAGTTCAGCACAGAATTGTCAATCCAGTAGTGAATGAATTTATTAAATGCTATTCAGTACAACATTGGTCCTCAAAAAAAAAAAACAGTCTTTCATTGGACAGAGCCACAACCTTTTTACTGCATCAATACTATATCTTTGTAGAACAGCAAATTTAAACCACAAACCAACTCATTTCATTTACAACTCTAGCAAATAAAGCTGGAAAAAATGCCAGTTCTACTTCAGAGCTTACGTTTGTCAGCTTAGAGTTGCAAAAGTAAAAACTTCAATTGATTAAATGGGGGAAAGCTTCATGTAAAAACTAAAATAGTAAAATAGCCAAAGTTTTCCTTCATATCTACCAAAAGCAATATAAGATTCATTGCAATTGTGGTAAAAGTCCAGTTTCTTCCAGTTGAACAAACTGACCTATGTCTGTTGGATGATACAACCTTTAAAAATGCAAGTCCAAATATATTATAATCAAACGTTGCATTTAACAGTATTAGTTAAATAGTTCAAGTCCAAACTAATTTGCTACAAAATACAATTTTTGTACAAACTGCAACTAGTCACCAAATTTGTTTCCTTGGTAAATATAAAACTCAAGATATAAAATTTCACTCCAAAAACGGCGGTATAAAATAGTTTTAGGATAATTAAATGTAATATACTAGACTACATAGACAAAGGATCATATATTTTAGTATTGACTAAAAATGACAGCAAAAGGCTGTATGTGTGTAGCTATGGTTATATATATATATTCACACATGTGTGGGAGGGTGTTATATACATAGCTAATGTAATCATCAGTATATCAAAAACAACACATCTACTGTTTTTAAATAAAGCAACATGCAACATAACATCAATTCTCCTTGGGCTTCTCATTGACTGAATCACACACTCTACTCTTCAGTGCAATGGTGACCCACAAAACTCAGACCCTTTAAATCCCAACAGAACATGAAACACAAACAGTTGATCTTTTATTGATAATAATAAAGTCTGAAGTCACTATTGTGGAGATAAGTGTTTGCTTTAGTTGGGCTCTGTAAGGGAAACAGGTCAATTTAGATCAAAGGGAATTATTTGAGATTTTATAGAGATTTTGAACAGAATCTTAAATGCAGAAATCCTTCCTGTTTATTAGCATGGAGGTTTAAGTTTAAGACATTAATTTATAAGCACAAAACACAAGATACTTCTCTTTTCAATATGAATAAGAATTTATTGGATAAGCCTAAAACATATAAACTAATCTAACACATAGACATGCATTCACACATTTATACAGGTTGCAGAAAGAGAGAAAATGAGGAAAGAATGAGTTTAGAAGAAAATATGAAAAGTTTATAGCATACATATATATGCAATTGCTTAGACCTGAACAACCATCAATAATTTAATTAACCCTCGCATTGAGTTTCTCAATGAGGCTATTAAACTTTATATTAAATGCACCAGTTCAACTGAATCTAGAGGTTGTATTTGCGTTGCCTCTGTGTTAAGGGATTACCTTCTATGACGTTGTTGAAGAAAGGGAGTTTCCCAAGGTTGCTGATTGGCTGGAAGTTCATAGTCGTTCGAAGTGATGTCTTGGGCGTTTTCTGGAAGATGGAGTCGTGTACACTGATTGAAGTTTTGAGGTGGGCATGAAGTCTGAGACACGGCTTAGCGGCAAAACTTAACTTAGAACACGAAACTCTCAACGGAAAGGAAAAGATTAAAGTAAAAGAAAGCAATGTGACGATCTCCTCATGATTTCGTTTTAGAGGAGTGGCTGGCGTGCAAGCCAGGAAGCGTTCAAAGAATGCAAAAAGCGGTGGCAAAAATGATGATGGCAAAAAGAATGGCTAAGACCAATAGCTAAAAGCAAAATTTTATGGTGTCCTGTGGTTTTAAACTCAGCTTTGGATACATCCCAAAATGGTGTCTTGACCAATTAGATGTTGTCTTAACTCTGGATATTGCTATGTTTCTCCTCCCAAAACATAAATCAGCACGTTATCTTATCAGTTACATGGTCAGAATTTTCCCGCTCTTGCAGTTTTTTAATGTTAACAATTTTAACATTAGCAATTTGAAAATTGATACTTTTGAATGTTGTCGTCACGTATTCAGCTTCATATACGAGTTTTCTGACATAGTTAGCTTGCTTGGTAGCTCACGCCATACGGTGTTGCACTTGGGTGATAAAGAGCCTTAGTTCAAATCCTGTGAAACTACAGTGCAACAGAACAGCTCAAATCTGAATAAGAAAGTACAAAATGGCATGGCTACATCACAAAATGCATTGTTAACACTATCGGTTAGGTTTAGGGTTGGGTTTGGTGTAGGGGATATTTCCAGTAAGACTGCATTAACCTTTAGCGGCAAGCCCCGGATAATTGAATTCTGAACAGCTGCAATACGTACCTCAAGCAGCATAATAAAAAGCAATATGTACCAACGTAATAAAAACATGCCAAGGTCACATACTGAATGTGTGTTTTAACGCCACTCTGTGGACATTTCACTTTGAAACTGCTGCGAAACGGTTTCTATTGAGCCTAGATTGAACTTTTCCTGGTTGTTTTAACTGTGCTTCTAAAAAACAGTTGTTGGCAGTGCTAACGATCACAAGACACATTTAACATTTTTAAACCATTATGCAAAAAAAAATTGGGACATCATCAAGCAGATTTGCAGACATCAAGAATCTGTGTATAAACCTCAACAATGGTGACAGTCAACAAACTATTCAGATAAACAGATCAACTCTGAACGTCACAAAACAAGCTACTAAAGTCACAGAAAAGTAGAGGTGTAAAATCCAGGTTCCATAAGTAATAGTCCTCCCAATATTTTGTTCCAATCACTTGGATTTGCTAGGAGGTCAGAGATGGGACCAAGTCATTCCTTTTGAGTCACAAGCAAGTCTAGAGTCAAATCATGAGTCCTCAAAGAGTTAAAGTTAATGAGATAATTAAGTGACTAATGTAATGATGATTGTGCATTAGTGATGAACATCTGCTGTTAACAAGCAGCATCATTGAAGAAAAGAGAAACACAAGAACTACAACTGACATTAGACACAGCCTTAGATAAAATCAACTGAAAAAAAGAAAAAAAAAAAAAAAAAAAAAACATTAAATCTCTCAAGATCTGATTAAACAACTTCACAAACAGCATCAACAGCTTCACTCATTACTAACCAGACTGACTTTATTTTATGTCTGCAGAATCTCTTATTGATAATTAAACAAAAGAAAGAAAAAAAGAACACGACACCACCATAATTGTGGTCAGAGTTTCCTTTAGTTTGTCTCTTGACCCTTTGAGTATTTTAAAGTAATTTGTGTTTAAACAAGTGCAATATTGCCTTACAACAAACATTTGTGTATTACTAAACAAAAATTGCATTCAGCTTTTGCAAAAAAAAAACAAAAAACATTATAATGTTTCAATATGAAAAGAAAGATCTATACTGGTTCAGGTTTTTAGACATGAACATTTAGCATACAATCCTCAACAGTGGTGAAAATAATTATTCATACTGCACTGCATGATGGGAGTTGTTACCCAACATGCATTGCAGCATGAAGCATTTTGTTCATTGTCACCATTGTTGAGATTCATATGCTGGTTCTTGATGTCTGTGTGTTCCTAAATAATACAGATATTGATTTTTATACATATTTGCACACACACACACGTGGTTTAAGTTATCTCATTGTAGCTTAGACAAACAGTCTGATCTGATCCTTTGAAAGCTTAATAACAGCAGATGTAAATCACTAATACACAATCATCGTTTAATTAATCATTTAATGATTTCTTTAAATTTAGTTCTTTGAGGACTTGGGATTCGACTCAAGATTTAACTGTGACTCAAAAGAATGGTTTGATCCCATCTCCGACCTCCTAGCTGAAAAACTGAGCTAATTAGCAAATCCATGTGATTGGAACAAAATACTGGGGAGGACTTTCACTTACAGAACCTGGATTTTACACCTCTAAAAAACCGGTTGGAGTTGACTGTCACCATTTTTGAGATTCATGCACTAAATATGATTTATGATTTAATCCACTGTGTGATGACTGCGTTATCACTAATTAATAATCAAAATTATTTAATCAGTTTTTTTTCTTGCTTTTATCTTGTGCTTTAAAAGTGTACATTTACGATAAACAAAAAAAAAAAAAACTAACATAAAAAAAAAATCAAGGACTGAGAGCCTAATTAAAGCAAATGCTTTAAGCTTTGTTAATTTCAGTAAAACATCAGCATCTAAACCAATAAGCTTAATATGAAAGAAATTAAAAAAAAAATGTCAGACTGGATTGTGTGAGAGAGATATGATAGTATTTAATGTTGTGTTGCTGCCATTTATTTATTTAATTATTTGTTTTTTTAAACAGTGGTTACTATTGTGCTTAAGAGTAGCACTGTCAATTGTGATTTTCACTTTGCTGCAACTTAAAATATATAATAACCACAAATCATATCTTATTGAACCAAAATGCACTAATCGTAAATCGATACACGTAGAACTACACTTAACGGAGTGATCACAATGACAGAATAAATGGGTGCTGCCTGAGGCAACTTAAAGACGAAGGGAAATACTAAACTCACCAACATGCAGCAGCGCATACTGGATTGCAAGCTTTATTTAAATTGTATAGTAAATTGATATGCATATACATAACAAACTTACCTCACTTACCTGAATAATCACAGCGTGTCAGAATAAAATGGGCGCTGCCAGAGCCAACTGGAAAATGAAGTGGCGGGAGAAGCATGAGTCCGCACTGCTTCTGTACCACATACTTACACACGGACTGCATACGCACTGCAGACGGAGTGAAACAAGTGTTAGGCTATATTAAAGCGCTGTATCATATTCAAAAGCAAATGAAACTGAGTATGCAATGTCGTAGTTATGTCATCAGTTAAGTCGTCCTGTCTGCCATGCTGCAGAGTAGTTTGTGTTTGTAGCTCCTTGTAGCTTTCTGTTGGATTCTCTATCTTACTATCACTCTCTGTTGTTTAAAGCGATAAAATATAGTTTTATTCCTACCAAATTTCTGATATTATCTATCAATCTAATCTGACTAATTTGATTGTTTGCTTTTAATCTATGACCACGAGTGCAGTGTGCGTGCAGCGTGTTAGCATTCCATTAGTCGATTAGCTTGCCATTTGGGTTTCTGTTTTTCTTGTGTTCATCAAACAGCAGTGGCAACCCAGCTAACATTTTTTTTTGTTTGTTTTCCAAATGTTTTGAAAACATTATGCTATGTTCTGGTAATGTTTTCAGTGGCCAGTCTTATTTTAGTTCCCAGAACATTCTCCTAAAACTTTCTCTAAAAACATTCTACAAATGAAAAGTAACATTATCCTTTAACATTATAACAAAGATTTTATCACGGAGCTTCCCACTGAACATTGGATGTGGACTCTAATGTTGCTCAGATATCACATTTCGGTTGAAAGTAAAAACTTAGCCTTTGTTTGATGAAGCGCCAACTTCATTTAATATGATGTCTAAGCATTAAATAGTTTCAAGTGGTTTGTGAACAATGTGTTTTGAAAATTACAAGCATAGATCATCCAATTAAAAGACCACTGGAACTTATGCTGTCATAATACATTTCTACAGTCATTAATATGAAATTAATTGCAAAGATTCTAGATGAAACCAGTTGATCAGGCTGGTCAAATTGCTCAACTAAAGCAAATGCTTATCGCCATAATGGTGACATCAAATCAAACTGTTACTTCTAAACAGACATCAACATCTAACCTCTGTTAATTTCAGTAAGAACTTGTATAAATGTATGACAGAACAATCTGGTTTATAATAAGTGAAGCTGTTAATGCTGTTGATGGAGTTTTTTAATGACACTGGAGCTTAACATCAAACAAAGTTTTCACTTTCAACCAAAATTTGACATCTGAGCAATATAATTCCATATGTAATGTGATGGGAAGCTTTATTAGAATGTTTAAGGTAATGTTCTAACATTGTTATCAATAAACATTTGTAGAATGTTTTTAGAGAATGCTATCCTACCTTTTAGCAGAACATTCTGGAGACTAAAATAAAAATGAAAGTACATGAGCCCATACTTTTAGTTTTGCTTTAAATTAGGTTTTGGCTTGTTTATAGCTATTATGGGCTTGTCTGCTTTCCTGTGCATAAAAGGCTATATTTTATTAATAAACCGTGTACCATATTTTGGTTTTGTACCGTCTTTGTCCATTATCCTCCCTTAAGCGTTTTGTACAGCCTTACGGTTTTCTATGGGGTAAAAATAGCTTAAAGTTGCATTCATGGGTATCTGCTTTACTGATAGTAATGCTATTAATAAAGTTATTAATATTACAATTGTTATTAGTATTAATATATTTATTAATACGGAATTGGGCCTTTAATATCACTGTTATAGTACCTTAAGCCACATTAAGCACTTTAAAATGTCCCTAAACTGTTCCTTAAACTATAAGCAAAGCTTTATTTAAACTTGTGTGCAAGTATAAAATAAAATTCTATGAACCTCTCCATTGTGAATGTACGAGCTGTATGAACCACTAACTTACAAGCTGTAAAGTAAAAAGGAAGTTTTTGTCCGAACTCAACTGGTTTTGCGAGGGGTCGCAAATGTCTTTGCGAGAGGACGCAAAGATTCTCAAGGGAATGCAAAAGTTTTGCAAGGGAACGCAAATATCTTTGCAAGAGAACGCAAATGTTTTGTGACGGAACGCAAAGATTCTCGAGGGAACGCAAAAGTTTTGTTCCACCCACCCCGATTTTTTTCCCCAATCCCCGTGTCCCTTAAGGGGCTCCGTACTCCTTTTCACATAAGGAAGATTAAGGAAGATTAAGGAAAACAGTCCGACACCATGGTATAACGAGCACACTTGCGCCCTAAAGAGAGCAGCCCGGAAAATGAAGCGCAGCTGGAGGAAAACAAAACTAGAGGTATTTCTTACTGCCTGGCATGAATGTACCTTATCCTATAAAAAAGCATTAAAAACTGCTAGATCTGATTACTTTTCATCTCTTTTAGAAGAAAACAAACACAACCTCAGATATTTATTCAACACATATTCAGTATATTACCAAAAAAAACAATAAAGCACCAACAGGCGTAAGCACAGCAGTAATGACTTTATGAACTACTTTACTTCCAAGATCGATACTATTAGAGCTAAAATTGTAACCATGCAGCCGTCAGCTACAGTATCGCATCAGATAGTGTCCTATAGATCTCCTGAGGAACAATTCCACTCATTCTCTACTATAGGAGAGAAAGAATTGTATAAACTTGTTAAATCATCTAAACCAACAACATGTATGTTAGACCCTCTTCCATCTAAGCTACTAAAACAGGATCTTTCAGACGTCATAGATCCTCTTCTGAATATTATTAATTCGTCATTGCCATTAGGATATGTCCCCAAAACCTTCAAACTGTCAGTTTTTAAGCCTCTCATTAAAAAAACACAATTTGACCCAAAAAAATGAATTACTTACAGACCAATTTCGAACCTCCCTTTTCTGTCAAAGACACTAGAAAAGGTAGTATCCTCACAATTATGTTCCTTCTTACAGAAAAATGGTATCTGTGAGGATTTCCAGTCAGGTTTTAGACCATATCATAGTACTGAGACTGCTCTCATTAGAGTTACAATTGACCTGCTCTTATCATCCGATCGTGGTTGTATCTCTCTACTAGTGCTACTGGATCTTAGTGCTGCTTTTAACACTATTGACCACAACATTCTTTTAAATAGACTCGAAAAATATGTCGGCATTGGTGGAAGTGCATTGACATGATTCAAATTGTACTTATATGACCGCCATCAGTTCATAGCAGTGAATGAAGAGGTATCATATTAATCACAAGTGCAGTATGGAGTACCTCAAGACTCAGTATTGGGGCCATTACTTTTTACGCTTTACATGTTACCCTAGGGAGATATCATCAGGAAAATTATCGATGTGTGCCAACGCTTTCTTCCACAATTTAAGGATAAATTCCCCGATGTTGTTGATGTGGCACATCGCCTTTGCCGTGCTAACCCAAAGAATAAAGGCTGTGGGATTATCTTCCAATTCATTTACTCCCAACATCTGAGCAGCTAAAGATGCAGTGGATTATGTTTGTTTGTGAAGGGAATGCCCCTCCCGATCTACATATATCCGTCTATGTTTGTGCAAATCATTCGTGATCCAGCTTCACCTACAGCAGAAGTGAGTAAATGCGGTTAAAGTAAACAGGCTCGTCACTCCACAGAGAGAAGAGAGGGGTGGAGCGAGCAGAGCTCATTAATATTTAAATCAGCCTCGACCAGAACAGGATGATTTTTGCAGAGCTGATTTGGCAAGGTAAAAAGGCTGTTGTTTTACACAACCATTGAGAATTTTTAACCAAAGTATATTATAGACTTTTCATTAAGACCCTAAAGAATCATATCAACTTGTGGAAAATGGGCATTTGATGACCCCTTTTAATATACTTGTATTTCTATTTTTATGCCCTCTCTTCTTCTTCTTTTTTTTTCTTTTGGACTACTCCCTATTTCTCTATTATTATACATATCATATTACTCTTTCTGTTAACGTTTAATCCATAATTTGTTTATTATTGAAAGATTGTATCTTTTGTACTCTTTGTTGTTCTTTATTGCAAAAAATATAAATAAAAAAAAAATATATAAATTTATTGTTATGCTAATGATACTCAGCTCTATATTTCTCCTTGGCCCAGCGAAACATACAAATTTGAAAAACGTATTGTGTAGTTGAGAAAAAAAAAAAAAAAAAAAAAAAAAAAAAAAACTGGCTGATGAGTAATTTCTTACTGCTAAATTCTGAAAAAAACAAAAAAAACAAAAAAACAAAAAACAAAACAGGTACTAATTATCAGACCTAAAACCACTGCATGTAATAACCTAAAACACTGTCTAATACTTGATGGCTGTTCTGTCAATTCTTCGTCATCAGTTAGGAACCTAGGTGTGCTATTTGATAGCAATCTTTCCTTGGAAAGCCATATTTCTAGCATTTGCAAAACTGCATTTTTCCATCTCAAAAATATTTCAAAATTACGACCTATGCTCTCAATGTCAAATGCTGAAACATTAATTCATGCATTCATGACCTCATAGTTAGATTATTGTAATGCTTTATTGGGTGGTTGTTCTGCTCACTTAATAAACAAACTCCAGCTTATCAAAAATGCAGCAGCTAGAGTTTTCACTAGAACCAGAAATATGTTCTGTCTACACTGCACTGGCTCCCTATTAAACATTGTATAGATTTTAAAATCTTGCTAATTACTTATAAAGCCCTGAATGGTTTAGCACCTCAACAATTTCACGCAGCAGTCCTTCACGTCTGCTGTGCTCTCAAACTCTGGCAATTTGATAATACCTAGAATATCAAAATCAACCGCGGGCAGCAGATCATTTTCTTATTTAGCACCCAAACTCTGGAACAATCTACCCAACACTGTTCGGGACACAGACACACTCTGTCAGTTTAAATCTAGATTAAAGACCCATCTCTTTAACCTGGCTAACACATAACACATTAACACATTTCTATAATTCAAATCCGTTAAAGGATTGTTAGGCTGCATTATTTGGGTCAACCAGAACCGGGAACACTTCCCATAACACCCGATGTACTCGTCAGAAGAATAGCATCTATGCTAATATTAGTCTGTTTCTTTCTTATTCCAAGGTCACCGTAGCCACCAAATCCAGTCTGTATCCAGATCAGATGGTCACTGCAGTCCTTCGGATCCAGTCCGTACCCAGCCCAGACGGTGGATCAGCACCTAGAGACGACCTCTACAGCCCTGATTGTCAGCAGAGACCATATCGACTAGATGAGCCCCAGAGACGGATCCCCAGTGAAGACCTTGTCACCTAGACGGCTGTCAGCACAAGACCACGGGAACCAGATGAGTCCTCCGTGTTTGGCCAGAGGAGAACTGGCCCCCGACTGAGCCTGGTTTCACCCAAGGTTTTTTTCTCCATTCTGTCACCGATGGAGTTTTTGGTTCCTTGCCACTGTCGCCTCTGGCTTGCTTAGTTGGGGACACTTAATTTTCAAGCGATATTGTATACTATTTGAACTGAACTGAGCTGAATGAACTGAATTCAATGATGAACTGTCTTTAACTGAAAATTGAGTGTTTACTGTTGTCATTTTCCATTATTGATGCACTATTTCCTATTTAATACTGTAAAGCTGCTTTGTCACAATCTGTATTGTTAAGAGCACTATATGAATAAAGGTGACTTGACTTAAGTCAGGAAGTTACAAAAAGGCGAGTTCAGCAGTGGTAGCTTTTAAAGTAACAGCAGTCAAAATATCCTAATAACCAGCTGCTGTGATATCTGTTAATCAAAGAATACAGTTTAAAAAGAGTAAATCAATAACTTCTGTAGTTTTAAGCTTTATCTTTATTTAATTTAGAATTTAGTGTTTGATAACTTTATTAAATTAGGCTGTATGTTCTTGCTGAAGGGCACAGGCAGCTAGGGTGTCTAAATAATATCTCAGTGCATGATGTTAAAGGGTTATTGCTTCCTCAAATTATCATTTGGTCATCATTTACTCTCATGTCTTTCCAAACTTGTTTGATTTACTTTCTTTAGTGGAATCTGTGGAACAATATGTTGGTAACAAAACTGTTTCAGTTCCCCTTGACTTTCTGTTCGTGCTGACCAAATCTTCAAATTAAGCCAACAGGAACTGAAACACTTTTCTTACCAACATCCTCCAAAATATATATATTTTTTTAGTATTCCACAGAAGAAACACTGTCATAATTTTCTGGTGCTCATGTTGTTACAAACCTGAATAAGTTTCAATTTGGGGTAAACTATCCTGACTGTTCTTAACCCCGAGGCACACTGCTCGATTTTAGCAATCCTATAAGATCACTGCAAACCACACTGCGACATGGATCTAATAAACTTGGGTACGACATGCATGTGGACTGTACGATGATGACACCTGGGCCCTCATTTATAACCGTTGTGTATGCACACAACCTGCCTGAAAGAGGCGTACGCAACTTCCTATGCAAAATGTGGGATTTATAAAAGCAAATTTGAAGAGGAAACTGTATGCGCCTGCATGCAAACTCTGACCCATGCGTACAAACACTTTTTCAAGGAGTGAGAAAATTAATAAAGTAAACAAAGATTTTAAACTCTGTTTTCATGTCGATATACACATTTGCATTAAAATTCCACTTTCATAATGGAAGTACTGAAATTACATAAAGTCATTATGTTATAGAAGTTAAACCAAAATTCTATTAATTTAGACATATTTGTAGTCAATGCGCTTAATCATTTTTCCTGTGGCATGCTATGTTTTAATGACAGTGGGGAGTGCTATAAACTGTAGATTTCATGTTATGAGAAAATATTTTTTTAGCGAGAACAATGATCAGTGCTGCGATATTATGGCAGTCAGTGCTGGATTTGGTGGATGAACAGTCCAATGATAATAGCTTACTGTACAAACACAGCTGGACTGAGGTGTTGCTGTCATGTGGAGGCATCTCCACAACATTATGAAAAATACCAATGTATTTGAAAGATACAACTTGAAGAAAATAGTAAGATTTGCATGTTTCCTTTTTAAAATACTCTGTCAGTGATGCACAGACAATTCAGTATTTACAGAGCCAAAATCAGACAATTGTATTTACACTGCAATAAATATAGGCCTATCTGTTAAACATGGTGTGGATGGGAATATGCATGAAAATGATATGCAGATGAGGTTATGTATAGTAAAACTAGGCGTCGTAAGCTCCAGATACAGTGGGTGGACAACCAAAATGCCTATTACCACCACCGCAGGGCCACAGCATTAACTGCAAGTCAGTTGCGTATTAAAGTCACTCACAAAACTACGGCCAGGTGCTGCAAAGGGAAAGTTTGCAAACTAATTGGAATTAGATTTTGTTTTGTAAACCGAAATCAAATAATAAAATATAACAACAACATTATAATATAACATTATAACATCCTTAAAAATCATTAGAAAATTAATTTTAAATTATTTTTTAGAAAAGTTCATTTCAAAACGTGGGATAGTGGTAGGATGCAGCCTAATGCATCAAAAATAAATAAATAAATAAATAAATGTACACTAAGGCTCTTACTGCACATTATGGTTATTAAAACATTCATTATGAAAACCAATAAAACTACACAATTTCCTTATGTTTTATTAAGGGGCTTTCATTTGGATCTAAAGGCTAATGACCTTGGGCGTTGGTCCTCCGTACAAGGCTGCAAGTTCATGAGACTCTATTTGTGTCACAATTTACTCTGACTCACATCATAAAAAACAAAATAAAAAAAACTTGAACAAAATAAGTTGTGAGAAATCAAGATTAATAGGCCAAAACTCGTACAAAAAAATAGGATATTAACAATTGTTTAGATTAATTACATAATTACGTTAACTTACATATTATAAAATGCTTACTGGAAGTGTCCTGTTTATAATTAGGATTAGGATTAATTTTTTAGGTTTAAATTTAATCATAATGTGGCATAATTGTCAAAACTGATATGTCTGTATAAATGAAGTGGTAAGCTTTGACTAAATGTGATTTTAAATGTAGTGATGATTTTAAACTATCTAAATGTCAGTTCCTAAGAAAAAGCTGAAAAAAGAACTATATAAGTGATAGAATGAGCCAATGAGTGATCCTTTGCTTTCAGGTAATACAGCATAGACATGTACTGTTTTTAACCTTCACAGCTATTACAGTGTCAGATTCTGTCCAATCTCTATAAAATTTTGCATGATTGTTCAGAATCATATAATGCATGTTTAGATAGATTTGTGATGTTTTGAGTTTTCATTTTCATTTAAGACTTTTCGGGTACACTAGATCAAGACCTTATTATGTTTTTTTTTTTTTTTTTTTTTTTTGATAATTATTGATCTAGAGAATCCAGAGAATAGTACTGCACAGTTACACAGTTACACAGTTTTTAAACAGTAAGATGTGTAATGTTTTTAAAGAAGTCTCTTCTGCTCAACAAGCCTTTACCTATTTGATCCAAAGAAAATATCCAAAAAAAAAAAAAAAAACAGTAACATTTTGAAATATTTTAAATTTTTCAAATAACTGGTTTCTATTTGAATATATTTTAAAATATAATTTATTCCTGTGATTTCAAAGCTGAAATTTTAGCATAATTTCTCCAGTCTCATTATCCTTCAGAAACCATTCTAATATTCTGATTTGCTGCTCAAAAACATTTGTCATTATTGTTATTATTATTTGAAAAATAATTGAAACAGCTAAGTAGATTTTTTCAGGTTTCTTTGGTGAATAGACAGTTCAGAAAACCATTGATTATCTTAATAATGAACATCGTATCCTGTGTTATTGAGTGCAATGATTGAACAGCATTATACTTTAAACAAAAATGGGAGGTTAATCACAAATATATTGCAAGAATAAACAATAATATTAAAAATAAATTTAAATCAGTCTGATTATTCCTCTGGGAGTAATTTGAGCAGCGTGCTTCTATTCATTAATCTAATTTCATGACGGGCAAGCTGAATTGCATCGATCAGATAATGTTACACATTAAAATGAAGAATGACATACATGGTATAAATATAGTATAGTATAAATAACCTGTTTCAAATATTGACGTTTATTGCCAAGTCCAAATAAACGCTTTAAAATTCCTTCACAAAACTGGCATCTGTCCATAATGCAGGCGGAAATTCCTTTACGCTACTAATCAGAGCCGGATATGATCACACGCGGACTGTGAAAAAGGTCTATTATCATGTAATTACTCCTGACTAGTAATACAATTCTACAGGGTCAAGTGATTATTTTGATTATTTTCTAACACTGTTCATACTGTTTTGGTAGTATGCAAGAGGACGCTGTGGTAACACCTGGAAGAGAAAGCGAACGTGGGTTTTTGGTATACTTGAAATCAAAGCTGCAAGTTGACGTCCAATTCTTTGCCTTGTGTAGAGAAGAAACAAGGATCACAAACAGGACTACACGCTCAAAACATTGTGAGAGCGTGGCACACATATAAGAGAGAAATTTGGCATATGTGGGGGAATCGGTCTAAGAACGCCTTAAAAACAGCTCTGCTTCATTGAGTGGACTTACTGGTTAGCCAGAAGACATAAACATGGTGTACTTGAAAGACCTCTCAAGGACAAAAGGAATGATAACCACCTTTTTGTTTGTTTGTGTGTGTGTGTGTGTATATATATATAGTAATCAACATTCGAAGTGGATCAAAAAAGTCCATTAAAGTTGTCCTAAGATGAGAACGGTGTATTCTTTTGGTTTTAGGACAACTTTGATGAACCCACTTCAAATGTTCACTACTATATATATATATATACATTTTTTTTTTTTTTAATTAATTAATTAATTTATTTGTTTATTTTTATATATATATATATATATATATATATATATATATATATATATATATATATATACATTTTCTTCTTTTTGTATATATCAAACCTAAGAGATTTTGTACACATTGTAATACTGCAGTCTCTCCTTAAACACAATGTAATCTCCACCATACAATAATAATTAACAATAAACATTCTATAAAGTTTTGCGGTAGGTATAGGCACAGAGCTGAGGGTAAAGTTACGCTTTAAACTTCATGTTTGTTTTATGATTTGACAGATGGAAACATGGAGATAATGGCCACTGGAGATGAGGAGCCACAGGCCATGATGAGCATGATGAGTTAGACTCTAGCACTGACACAAGCACTGATTCAAACTCTGACTCCAGCTCTACCTCCAACTCTTCAAATGAGAAAAAGAAGCATAAAAAAGGAATGGCAAGAAGAGAAGCAAAAAAGAAAAAAGGAATTGGCAGACTGCTCTCACACTGCCTACTATAAAATAGAATAAATGTTCTAAATCAAAGATACACCAACCTTCATCCAAGTTGTAGCTTTTTGGGAAGCACTGTGCAACTAAGTCTCACCCTGCAACTAAGACACCACACAAGACACAAAACAGAACTCACTGGAGATTTATTCACATATTTTCAGTTGCCTCAATCTTGGATGTGGTGAAAAGATATCGGAGTGTCCTCAAACATGTGCAAAGAGACTTCAGGATGACCACAGCTTTCAAGAAAGCTCACGTTTCAAAAAATGCTGTGAAAGACACAGCAGCAATTGCAGAGATTTATGTAGCAGACAAAAGTCTGCTAGACCAGTTCAAGGGTAAATACACACTTCTGAAACTAGCACAACTTTGTCAGAAAAAAAAAAAATAGTTGGTGAACTGGCAGAAAAAAATCACTGAAATGAAAAACAACAAACAGCTCATCCCCTTTTCTGCAAATAAAGACTGAATGTGGGCAACAGCATGTTAACACGTTTGAGTAGATTGTTGTTAACTAGTTTTATTTTTCATAATTTGAAATGTTGGTGTACTTATGGTGCATGTTTATTTCATTTTATTCTATTTATTTTGTTAATATATGATAATATATTAACTATTTTGTTAATATATAATAACTTCCCTCTCAGACACACACCTGACTGAAAGGCTCATTATGCAGCTCATTATGTGGGCCTTTGTCTTCTCAGGTGCGAATCACAGCATTTTTCATGATCATCATGCCTCCTCTTATATGTCCTTTTGAAACAAAAAGTGACTTTGAAAATTTAAATTAATATATGTGACCCTGAACCACAAAACTTAAGTCTTAAGTCGCTGGGGTTTATTTGTAGCAATAGCCAAAAATACATTGTATGGGTCAAAATTATTGATTTTTCTTTTATGGCAAAAATCATTACGAAATTAAGTAAATATCATGTTCTATGAAGATATTTTGTAAAATTCTTATTGTAAATGTATGAAAACTTAATTTTTGATTAGTCATACATTAAGAACATTATTTGATGAACTTTAAAGGCAATTTTCTCAATATTTAGATTTTTTTGTTGCACCCTCAGTTTCCTGATTTTTAAATAGTTGTATCTCGACCAAATATTGTCCTATCGTAACAAACCATACATCAATGGAAAGCATATTTATTCAGCTGTATAAAAATGACCTTAAGACTGGTTTTGTGGTCCAGGGTCACATATGTTGAACTAGTGAACAGATTTTAACATCATTTTGCAGCAAAAACTCAAGATCAAGTTCTCAAATTCACTCTGAATACAGTGTTATCAGACTTTAGCCATTAATATGTTTTTAAGATACTGTAAAAAAAAACAAACAAAAAAAAAAAACACAAATGTCAGGGCATGTCAAAAGTTCTAAAGAGCCCCAAAACACCCTCAGACCCCAGAGGTTTAAACTCAAAATCAATAAAATCAGTGCAGTACTATTCTCTGGACTCTCTAGATCAATAATTATCAAGAAAAAAAAAAAAAAAAGAAAAAATTGTTGAACATTTGTATTTAAGCAGTTATAATAGGGCCATTTCGTGATAAGGTCTTGATCTAGTGTACCCGAAAGTCTATAAACCTCAAAATGAAAACTCAAAACGTCACAAATCTATCTAAACACATGCATTATATAATTCTGAACAATCATGCAAAATTTTATAGAGATTGGACAGAATCTGACACTGTAATAGCTGTGAAGGTTAAAAACAGTACATGTCTATGCTGTATTACCTGAAAGCAAAGGATCACTCATTGGCTCATTCTATCACTTATATAGTTCTTTTTTCAGCTTTTTCTTAGGAACTGACATTTAGATAGTTTAAAATCATCACTACATTTAAAATCACATTTAGTCAAAGCTTACCACTTCATTTATACAAACATATCAGTTTTGACAATTATGCCACATTATGATCAAATTTAATTTAATTTAAACCTAAAAAAATATTATAAACAGGACACTTCCAGTAAGCATTTTATAATATGTAAGTTATTTCAGATATCTATATCTACAACATAATGTGTGTCTGTGTGTGAGCATGCTTATGTGTGACCTGCTGAAATACATCAGCGAATTATTAAATGTATGTTTCAAGCTTTTAATAATGTGGCTATAGTGCCAAAGTATGTGTAGGCCTAGAACTAGGCCTAGCCTATAACACTGAACAATAAGCCACATTTTCAATCTTTTTTTTTTTTTTTTTTTTTTTTTTTTTTTTTTTTTTTTATGGCATAGTGCACATCTCCTTAAATGTAATCTAAACATTTGTTAATATCCCATTTTTTGTACGCTTTCTAGTTTTTCATGTTGCAGTTTTGGCCTATTGATTTCTCACTTAGTTTGTTCAAGTTTTTTTTTTTTTTTTTTTTTTTTTGGTGTGAGTCAGAGTAAATTGTGACACAAATAGAGTCTCATGAACTTGCAGCCTTGTACGGAGGACCAACGCCCAAGGTCATTAGCCTTTAGATCCAAATGAAAGCCCCTTAATAAAACATAAGGAAATTGTGTAGTTTTATTGGTTTTCATAATGAATGTTTAATAACCATAACGTGCAGTAAGAGCCTTAGTGTAAATTTATTTATTTATTTATTTATTTATTTATTTTATTTTATTTTATTTTATTTTATTTTATTTATTTATTTATTTATTTATTTATTTATTTTTTGATGCATTAGGCTGCATTGTAAACCACATTCCTACGTTTTGAAATGAACTTTTCTAAAAAAAATAATTTAAAATTAATTTTGTAATGATTTTTAAGGATGTTATAATGTTATATTATAATGGTGTTGTTTTATTTCATTATTTGATTTCGGTTTACAAAACAAAATCTAATTCCGATTAGTTTGCAAACTTTCCCTTTGCGGCACCTGGCCGTAGTTTTGTGAGTGACTTTAATACGTGACTGACCTGCAGTTAATGCTGTGGCCCTGCGGTGGTGGTAATAGGCATTTTGGTTGTCCACCCACTGTATTTGGAGCTTACGACGCCTAGTTTTACTATACATAACCTCATCTGCATATCATTTCCATGCATATTCCCATCCACACCATGTTTAACACTGTCAAAGATTTTTAGTGGAAACAGATAGGCCTATATTTATTGCAGTGTAAATATAATTGTCTGACTCTAACTCTGTAAATACTGAATTGTCTGTGCATCACTGACGAAGTATTTTAAAAAGGAAACATGCAAATCTTTTTTTTTCTTTAAGTTGTGTCCTTCAATGCCACAGGAAAAATGATTAAGCGCATTGACTACAAATATGTCTATTTTGGTTTAACTTCTATAACATAATGACTTTATGTAATTTCAGTACTTCCATTATGAAAGTGGAATTTTAATGCAAATGTGTATATCGACATGAAAACAGAGTTTAAAATCGTTGTTTACTTCATTAATATTCCCACTCCTTGAAAAAGTGTTTGTACGCATGGGTCAGAGTTTGCGTGCAGGCGCATACAGTTTCCTCTTCAAATTTGTTTTTATAAATCCCACATTTTGCATAGGAAGTTGCGTACGCCTCTTTCAGGCAGGTTGTGTGCATACACAACGGTTATAAATGAGGGCCCAGGTGTCATCATCGTACAGTCCACATGCATGTCGTACCCAAGTTTATTAGATCCATGTCGCAGTGTGGTTTGCAGTGATCTTATAGGATTGCTAAAATCGAGCAGTGTGCCTCGGGGTTAAGAACAGTCAGGATAGTTTACCCCAAATTGAAACTTATTCAGGTTTGTAACAACATGAGCACCAGAAAATTATGACAGTGTTTCTTCTGTGGAATACTAAAAAAATATATATATTTTGGAGGATGTTGGTAAGAAAAGTGTTTCAGTTCCTGTTGGCTTAATTTGAAGATTTGGTCAGCACGAACAGAAAGTCAAAGGGAACTGAAACAGTTTTGTTACCAACATATTGTTCCACAGATTCCACTAAAGAAAGTAAATCAAACAAGTTTGGAAAGACATGAGAGTGAGTAAATGATGACCAAATGATAATTTGAGGAAGCAATAACCCTTTAACATCTTGCACTGAGATATTATTTAGACACCCTAGCTACCTGTGCCCTACATGTGGTAGCACCTGTTTTTTTTTTTCAGAATTTAGCAGTAACTTGCCATTTACTTGTCATCCAGTTTTTTTAAATCAACTACACATTCCGTTTTTCCAATTGTAATGTTTTTGCTGGGCTGCAAAGAAATATAGAGCTAAGTATTATTAGCATAACAATAAATGCTAACACCATTTTTCCTGATGATATCTCCCAAGGGTAACATGCAAAGCGTAAAAAGTCATTAGCCCTAGTACTGAGCCTTGAGGTACTCCATACTGCATTTGTGACCGATATGATACCTCTTCATTCACTGCAATGAACTAATGGCGGTCAGATAAGTACGATTTGAATCATGCCAATGCACTTGCACTAATCCTGACATAATTTTTAAGTCTATTCAAAAGAATGTTGTGGTCAATAGTGTTAAAAGCAGCACTAAGATCCAGTAGCACTAGTAGAGAGATACAACCATGATCGGAGCAGGTCAGTTGTAACTCTAATAAGAGCAGTCTCAGTACTATGATACGGCCTAAATCCTGACTGGAAATCCTCACAGATACCATTTTCCTGTAAGAAGGAACATAATTGTGAGGATACTACCTTTTCTAGTGTCTTTGACAGAAAAGGGAGGTTCGAGATTGGTCTGTAATTAATTAATTTGTTGGGGTCAGGTTGTGTTTTTTTAAATGAGAGGCTTAATAGCAGCCAGTTTGAAGATTTTGGGGACATATCCTAGTGACAATGACAAATTAATAATATTCAGAAGAGGATCTATGACTTGTGGAAGCACCTCTTTTAGTAGCTTAGATGGAAGAGGGTCTAACATACATGTTATGGGTTTAGATGATTTAACAAGTTTATACAATTCTTTCTCTCCTTTTTCAGATAAGTCAGGAAGATTATTTGGAAAGCAATCTTTTGTGGTAGAAGTGATGGTTCTACCATACTTGTTGAATTTACAGTTTTAGCTATATGAAACTATCATTCACATGAGACTAGATAATGATCTGAGATATCATCGCTTTGCTGCAGAATTTCAACACTATTAACATCAATTACTTGTGACAGTACTAAGTCTAGAGTATGATTTCAACAATGAGTGAGTCCTGACACGTGTTGTCTAACTCCAATAGAGTTCAGAATGTCTATAAATGCTGATCCTAGTGCATCTTTTTCGTTATCAATAAAGTCTGTATGGTGCCCTGGTGGTCTGTATACAGTAGCCAGTACAAACGTCACAGGGGACTAATCATTAATGCTTGTTTCTCTGGAAATGAGTTATACTTGAACAATTCCACACATTCTCTACTATAGGAGAGAAAGAATTGTATAAACTTGTTAAATCATCTAAACCAACAACATGTATGTTAGACCCTATTCCATCTAAGCTACTAAAACAGGTGCTTTCAGAAGTTATAGATCCTCTTCTGAATATTATTAATTTGTCATTGTCACTAGGATATGTCCCCAAAACCTTCAAACTGGCTGTTATTAAACCTCTCATTTAAAAAAAAAATAAATAAATAAAAAAAACACACAGCCTGACCCCAACAAATTAATTAATTACAGACCAATCTTGAACCTCCCTTTTCTGTCAAAGATATTAGAAAAGGTAGTATCCTCATAATTATGTTCCTTCCTAAAAAAAAATGGTATCTGTGCGGATTTCTAGTCAGGATTTAGGCCGTATCATAGTACTGAGACTGCTGCTGTTACAATTGACCTGCTCTTATCATCCGATCGTGGTTGTATCTCTCTACTAGTGCTACTGGATCTTAGTGCTGCTTTTAACACTATTGACCACAACATTCTTTTGAATAGACTCGAAAATTATGTCAGCATTAGTGCAAGTGCATTGGCATGATTCAAATCATACTTATCTGACCGCCATCAGTTCATGGCAGTTAATGAAGAGGTATCATATCAATCACAAATGCAGTATGGAGTACCTCAAGACTCAGTACTAGGGTTAATAACTTTTTACGCTTTGCATGTTACCCTTGGGAGATATCATCAGGAAAAATGGTGTTAGCATTTATTGTTATGCTAATAATACTTAGCTCTATATTTCTTTGCGGCCCGGCAAAACATTACAATTGGAAAAATGGAATATGTAGTTGATTTAAAAAACTGGATGACAAGTAAATGACAAGTTACTGCTAAATTCTGAAAATAACAGGTGCTAAGTATCAGACCTAAAACCTCCACGTGTAATAACCTAAAACACTGTCTAATACTTGATGGCTGTTCTGTCAGTTCTTCGTCATCAGTTAGGAACCTAGGTGTGCTATTTGATAGCAATCTTTCCTTTGAAAGGCATATTTCTAGCATTTGCAAAAAAAAGATTATTTCTAGCATATTTAAAAAATATATCTACATTACGACCTATGCTCTCAATGTCAAATGCAGAAATGTTAATTCATGCATTCATGACCTCAAGGTTAGATTACTGTAATGCTTTATTGGGTGGTTGTTCTGCAAGCTTAATAAACAAACTCCAGCTGAAAATCCTGCAAAAATGCAACAGCTAGAGTTCTTACTAGACCAGAAATATGACCACATTAGCCCGATTCTGTCAACACTACACTGGCTCCCTATTAAACAACGTATAGATTTTAAAATCTTGCTAATTACTTGCTAAGCCCTGAATGGTTTAGCATCTTAGTACTTGAGTGAGCTCTTGTAGTCCTTCACATCCGATGCGTTCTCGAAACTCTGGCAATTTGATAATACATAGAATATCAAAATCAACTGTGGGTGGCAGATCATTTTTTCTTATTTAGCGCAACCCAAACTCTGGAACAATCTACCCAACACTGTTCGGGATGCAGACACACTCTGTCAGTTTAAATCTAGATTAAAGACCCATCTCTTTAACCTTGCTTACACATAACACATTAACACATTTCTATAATCCAAATCCATTAACGGATTGTTAGGCTGCATTAATTTGGTCAACCAGAACCGGGAACACTTCCCATAACACCCAATGTACTCGTTGCATCATAAAAGAATGGCATCTATGCCATCACCGTAGCCACCAGATCCAGTCTGTATCCAGATCAGATGGTCACTGCAGTCCCCCGCATCCAGTCCTTACTTAATTTCCAGCAGTATCGTATACTAAGTGTTTACTGTTGTCCTTTTGCATTATTGATGCACTATTTCCTATTTAATACTGTAAAGCTGCTTTGTCACAATCTGTATTGTTAAAAGCACTATATGAATAAAGGTGACTTGACTTAAGTCATAAAGTTACAAAAAAAGGCGATTAAAGCTGCCTTAAAACTGTGCATATACTCGAGTCACATGTAAAGCAGTGTCAGATCCGTGTCAAGTTCAGCAGTGGTAGCTTTTAAAGTAACAGCAGTCAAAATATCCTAATAACCAGCTGCTGTGATATCTGTTAATCAAAGAATACAGTTTAAAAAGAGTAAATCAATAACTTCTGTAGTTTTAAGCTTTATCTTTATTTAATTTAGTGTTTGATAACTTTATTAAATTAGGCTGTATGTTCTTGCTGAAGGGCACACGTAGCTATTTGACTATATAATGGGGTCATGTAAAGATTGTTTTAAGTTAACTTAAATTGTAATTTATTTTTTAAAGTCTAATAACTGTTAAAGCGATAGCTCTCAATTATACTGTAATGTTGAATGGCTATAGTCAATGGTTAAAAATTAGGGGAAAAAATCATTAAGACATCAGTTGGAATCAGTTGATGCAGTTAAAAATATACTTTCTTTATGTTGTTCCTACATTAATTTGAAGATTGAATGTAAAATTCTTGCAATATAAAAGTACAATTTAAAACTTGAATGTCTTTTTTGATCCACTTCAAATGTTGACTGTATACATACATACAGTATATTTCAAGTGGAGTATTCAGAGTTTAAATGCAAAGGAACTCTTGTGTGTGTGTAGTATTTTGGTTAAACCTGCTATTTGTAGCATTAAATTGTATTGAGTTGAAATTCCATGTGATACACTTTTCAGAGTTTTGGTTGGGTGTCTAAATAAAATCTCAGTGCATGATGTTAAAGGGTTATTGCTTCCTCAAATTATCATTTGGCTTCATCATCATTTACTCACTTTCATGTCTTTCCAAATTTGTTTGACTTATTTTCTTGTGTGGAATCTGTGGAATAATATGTTGGTAACAAACATTTGACTTTCTGTTCGTGCTGACCAAATCTTCAACTGAAGCCAACAGGAACTGAAACACTTTTCTTATCAACATCCTCCAAAATATATATATTTTTTTAGTATTCCACAGAAGAAACGCTGTCATAATTTTCTGGTACTCATGTTGTTACAAACCTAAATAAGTTTCAATTTGGGGTAAACTATCCTGACTGTTCTTAACCCCGAGGCACACTACTCGATTTTAGCAATCCTATAAGATCACTGCAAACCACACTACGACATGGATCTAATAAACTTGGGTACGACATGCATGTGGACTGTACGATGATGACACCTGGGCCCTCATTTATAACCGTTGTGTATGCACACAACCTGCCTGAAAGAGGCGTACGCAACTTCCTATGCAAAATGTGGGATTTATAAAAACAA